>NW_023590230.1:0-140901 GCF_901709675.1 Syngnathus acus
AACCAAGGTTTGTCGTTGTTGTACGTGCAGAAGGTCTTAGTCTGCACACACAGATCCTCACAAAAACTGATGTATGATGTGACAGTGTCAGTGAGTTCATGCAAGTCTGAAGTTGCAGCTTCGAAAGCTCCCCAATCGGTGCAGTCAAAGCAGGCTTGGAGGTCCTGCCTTGACTCCACTGTCCACTTCCTCACAGTCCTCACCACAGGCTTAGAAGTTTTTAGTTTCTGCCTGTAGGCCGGGATCAGATGAACTAGACAGTGGTCCGAGAGTCCTAAAGCTGCACGAGCCGCAGAGTGGTATGCATCCTTGATCACGGTGTAGCAGTGGTCCAGAGTCTGTGCCCCTCTGGTGGGACACGTTACGTGCTGTTTGTATCTGGGGAGTTCGTGTGTGAGGTTCGCCCTGTTAAGATCACCCAGAACAATGATTAGTGAGTTTGGTAGAAGTTTCTCCATGTCTGTTACCTGGTCAGCCAGCATCTGCGTGGCTTCACTCGCACGTGCGTGTGGTGGGATGTAAACAGCCGCCATGACGATCGAGGAGAACTCCCGTGGTGAATAGAACGTGCTCAGCTCGTCGAGAAAATGCGATTTAAGCAATAAAACTAAAAATGCTTATAAAACATAAACCAAACGTTGCAGGTTGTCATTTCTTCATGCGCAGTGATAAACTCCGCTCTCTGAAGGACCCAAGAGCGCTTTTTACTATGCCAACTTAACCAGAGTGACGTGAGGCGACCGGGCGCGGACGCAAACTCACGCCCGGCAAGAGCGCTCGGAAGGCGGATAGGCTTTCACGGAAGCCCCGCCAGCAGGTCCGCGGGCCAAATAGGGTTCCATAAGGGACCGGGCGCGGACGCTAACCCACGCCAGGCATGAGAGCTCGGAAGGCGGATAGGCTTTCACGGAGGTCCCGCCAGACGGTCCGCGGGCCATTTAAGGTCCCATAAGTGACCGTGCGCGGTCTCTAACTCAGGCCCGGCAGGAGTGCTCGTAGGGCGGATAGGCATTCACGGAGGTCCCGCCAGGCGGTCCGCGGGCCATTTAGGGTCCCATAACTGACCGGGCGCGGTCTCTAACTCAGGCCCGGCAGGAGTGCTCGGAGGGCGGATAGGCATTCACGGAGGTCCCGCTAGCCGGTCCGCGGGCCATTTAGGGTCCCATAACTGACCGGGCGCGGTCTCTAAGTCAGGCCCGGCAGGAGTGCTCGGAGGGCGGATAGGCATTCACGGAGGTCCCGCCAGCCGGTCCGCGGGCTATTTAGGGTCCCATAACTGACCGGGCGCGGTCTCTAACTCAGGCCCGGCAGGAGTGCTCGGAGGGCGGATAGGCATTCACGGATGTCCCACCAGCCGGTCCGCGGGCCATTTAAGGTCCCATAAGTGACCGGGCGCGGTCTCCAACTCAGGCCCGGCAGGAGTGCTCGTAGGGCGGATAGGCATTCACGGAGGTCCCGCCAGCCGGTCCGCGGGCCATTTAGGGTCCCATAACTGACCGGGCGCGGTCTCTAACTCACGCCCGGCAGGAGTGCTCGGAGGGCGGATAGGCTTTCACGGAGGTACCGCCAGCCGGTCCGCGGGCCATTTAGGGTCCCATAAGTGACCGGGCGCGGTCTCTAACTCAGGCCCGGCAGGAGTGCTCGGAGGGCGGATAGGCATTCACGGAGGTCCCGCCAGCCGGTCCGCGGGCCATTTAGGGTCCCATAACTGACCGGGCGCAGTCTCTAACTCAGGCCCGGCAGGAGTGCTCGGAGGGCGGATAGGCATTCACGGAGTCCCGCCAGCCGGTCCGCGGGCCATTTAGGGTCCCATAACTGACCGGGCGCGGTCTCTAACTCACGCCCGGCAGGAGTGCTCGGAGGGCGGATAGGCTTTCACGGAGGTACCGCCAGCCGGTCCGCGGGCCATTTAGGGTCCCATAAGTGACCGGGCGCGGTCTCTAACTCACGCCCGGCAGGAGTGCTCGGAGGGCGGATAGGCATTCACGGAGGTACCGCCAGCCGGTCCGCGGGCCAATTAGGGTCCCGTAAGGGACCGGGCGCGGTCTCTAACTCAGGCCCGGCAGGAGTGCTCGGAGGGCGGATAGGCATTCACGAAGGTACCGCCAGCCGGTCCGCGGGCCAATTAGGGTCCCATAAGTGACCGGGCGCGGTCTCTAACCCACGCCCGGCAGGAGTGCTCGGAGGGCGGACAGGCTTTCACGGAGCTCCCGCCAGCCGGTCCGCGGGCCAAATAGGGTCCCATAAGGGACCGGGGGCGGACGCTAAACCACGCACTCAACTCGGCACTCTGAAGCACCCAAGAGCGCTTTTTACTAGAAAACGTGCTCAGCTCGTCGAGAAAATGCACTCTAAGCAATACAATTAAAAATGCTTATAAAACATAAACCAAACGTTGCAGGTGGTCATTTCTTCATGTGCAGTGATAAACTCGGCACTCTGAAGCACCCAAGAGCGCTTTTAACTAGAAAACGTGCTCAGCTCGTCGAGAAAATGCGATTTAAGCAATAAAACAAAAAATGCTTATAAAACATAAACCAAACGTTGCAGGTGGTCATTTCTGCATGCGCAGTGATAAACTCGGCACTCTGAAGCACCCAAGAGCGCTTTTTACTAGAAAACGTGCTCAGCTCGTCGAGAAAATGCGCTCTAAGCAATACAATTAAAAATGCTTATAAAACATAAACCAAACGTTGCAGGTGGTCATTTCTGCATGCGCAGTGATAAACTCGGCACTCTGAAGCACCCAAGAGCGCTTTTTACTAGAAAACGTGCTCAGCTCGTCGAGAAAATGCGCTCTAAGCAATACAATTAAAAATGCTTATAAAACATAAACCAAACGTTGCAGGTGGTCATTTCTTCATGCGCAGTGATAAACTCGGCACTCTGAAGCACCCAAGAGCACTTTTTACTTTGCCAACCTAACCAGAGTGACGGGAGAGGCACCATCCAGAAAACGTGCTCAGCTCATCGAGAAAATGCGATTTAAGCAATAAAACTAAAAATGCTTATAAAACATAAACCAAACGTTGCAGGTGGTCATTTCTGCATGCGCAGTGATAACTCGGCACTCTGAAGCCCCCAAGAGCACTTTTTACTATGCCAACCTAACCAGAGTGACGGGAGAGGCACCATCCAGAAAACGTGCTCAGCTCGTCGAGAAAATGCGATTTAAGCAATAAAACAAAAAATGCTTATAAAACATAAACCAAACGTTGCAGGTGGTCATTTCTGCATGCGCAGTAATAAACCCGGCACTCTGAAGCACCCAAGAGCGCTTTTTACTAGAAAACGTGCTCAGCTCGTCGAGAACATGCGCTCTAAGCAATACAATTAAAAATGCTTATAAAACATAAACCAAACGTTGCAGGTGGTCATTTCTTCATGCGCAGTGATAAACTCGGCACTCTGAAGCACCCAAGAGCACTTTTTACTTTGCCAACCTAACCAGAGTGACGGGAGAGGCACCATCCAGAAAACGTGCTCAGCTCGTCGAAAAAATGCGATTTAAGTAATAAAACTAAAAATGCTTATAAAACATAAACCAAACGTTGCAGGTGGTCATTTCTGCATGCGCAGTAATAAACTGGGCACTCTGAAGCACCCAAGAGCGCTTTTAACTAGAAAACGTGCTCAGCTCGTCGAGAAAATGCGCTCTAAGCAATACAATTAAAAATGCTCATAAAACATAAACCAAACGTTGCAGGTGGTCATTTCTTTATGTGCAGTGATAAACTCGGCACTCTGAAGCACCCAAGAGCGCTTTTTACTTTGCCAACCTAACCCGAGTGACGGGAGAGGCACCATCCAGAAAACGTGCTCAGCTCGTCGAGAAAATGCGATTTAAGCAATAAAACTAAAAATGCTTATAAAACATAAACCAAACGTTGCAGGTTGTCATTTCTTCATGCGCAGTGATAAACTCCGCACTCTGAAGGACCCAAGAGCGCTTTTTACTATGCCAACTTAACCACAGTGACGTGAGGCGACCGGGCGCGGACGCTAACTCACGCCCGGCAAGAGCGCTCGGAAGGCGGATAGGCTTTCACGGAAGCTCCGCCAGCAGGTCCGCGGGCCATTTAGGGTCCCATAAGTGACCGTGCGCGGTCTCTAACTCACGCCCGGCAGGAGTGCTCGGAGGGCGGATAGGCTTTCACGGAGGTACCGCCAGCCGGTCCGCGGGCTATTTAGGGTCCCATAACTGACCGGGCGCGGTCTCAAACTCAGGCCCGGCAGGAGTGCTCGGAGGGCGGATAGGCATTCACGGAGGTCCCGCCAGCCGGTCCGCGGGCTATTTAGGGTCCCATAACTGACCGGGCGCGGTCTCTAACCCACGCCCGGCAGGAGTGCTCGGAGGGCGGATAGGCATTCACGGAGGTCCCGCCAGCCGGTCCGCGGGCCATTCAGGGTCCCATACATGACCGGGCGCGGTCTCTAACCCACGCCCGGCGGGAGTGCTCGGAGGGCGGATAGGCATCCACGGACGTCCCGCCAGCCGGTCCGCGGGCCATTCAGGGTCCCATACATGACCGGGCGCGGTCTCGAACTCAGGCCCGGCAGGAGTGCTCGGAGGACGGATAGGCATTCACGGAGGTACCGCCAGCAGGTCCGCGGGCCATTTAGGGTCCCATAAGTGACCGGGCGCGGTCTCGAACTCACGCCCGGCAGGAGTGCTCGGAGGGCGGATAGGCTTTCACGGTGGTACCGCCAGCCGGTCCGCGGGCCATTTAGGGTCCCATAAGTGACCGGGCGCGGTCTCTAACCCACGCCCGGCAGGAGTGCTCGGAGGGCGGACAGGCTTTCACGGAGCTCCCGCCAGCCGGTCCGCGGGCCATTTAGGGTCCCATAAGTGACCGGGCGCGGTCTCGAACTCACGCCCGGCAGGAGTGCTCGGAGGGCGGATAGGCTTTCACGGTGGTACCGCCAGCCGGTCCGCGGGCCATTTAGGGTCCCATAAGTGACCGGGCGCGGTCTCTAACTCAGGCCCGGCAGGAGTGCTCGGACGGCGGATAGGCATTCACGGAGGTACCGCCAGCCGGTCCGCGGGCCAATTAGGGTCCCATAAGTGACCGGGCGCGGTCTCTAACCCACGCCCGGCAGGAGTGCTCGGAGGGCGGACAGGCTTTCACGGAGCTCCCGCCAGCCGGTCCGCGGGCCAAATAGGGTCCCATAAGGGACCGGGGGCGGACGCTAAACCACGCACTCAACTCGGCACTCTGAAGCACCCAAGAGCGCTTTTACTAGAAAACGTCCTCAGCTCGTCGAGAAAATGCACTCTAAGCAATACAATTAAAAATGCTTATAAAACATAAACCAAACGTTGCAGGTGGTCATTTCTTCATGCGCAGTGATAAACTC
Organism: Syngnathus acus; assembly: GCF_901709675.1. Taxonomy (NCBI): domain Eukaryota; kingdom Metazoa; phylum Chordata; class Actinopteri; order Syngnathiformes; family Syngnathidae; genus Syngnathus; species Syngnathus acus. The sequence continues at coordinate 5,359 of NW_023590230.1, forward strand.
GGCACTCTGAAGCACCCAAGAGCGCTTTTTACTTTGCCAACCTAACCAGAGTGACGGGAGAGGCACCATCCAGAAAACGTGCTCAGCTCGTCGAGAAAATTCGATTTAAGCAATAAAACTAAAAATGCTTATAAAACATAAACCAAACGTTGCAGGTGGTCATTTCTGCATGCGCAGTGATAAACTGGGCACTCTGAAGCCCCCAAGAGCGCTTTTTACTATGCCAACCTAACCAGAGTGACGGGAGAGGCACCATCCAGAAAACGTGCTCAGCTCGTCGAGAAAATGCGATTTAAGCAATAAAACAAAAAATGCTTATAAAACATAAACCAAACGTTGCAGGTGGTCATTTCTGCATGCGCAGTGATAAACCCGGCACTCTGAAGCACCCAAGAGCGCTTTTTACTAGAAATAGTGCTCAGCTCGTCGAGAAAATGCGCTCTAAGCAATACAATTAAAAATGCTCATAAAACATAAACCAAACGTTGCAGGTGGTCATTTCTTTATGTGCAGTGATAAACTCGGCACTCTGAAGCACCCAAGAGCGCTTTTTACTTTGCCAACCTAACCAGAGTGACGGGAGAGGCACCATCCAGAAAACGTGCTCAGCTCGTCGAGAAAATGCGATTTAAGCAATAAAACTAAAAATGCTTATAAAACATAAACCAAACGTTGCAGGTGGTCATTTCTGCATGCGCAGTGATAAACTGGGCACTCTGAAGCCCCCAAGAGCGCTTTTTACTATGCCAACCTAACCAGAGTGACGGGAGAGGCACCATCCAGAAAACGTGCTCAGCTCGTCGAGAAAATGCGATTTAAGCAATAAAACAAAAAATGCTTATAAAACATAAACCAAACGTTGCAGGTGGTCATTTCTGCATGCGCAGTGATAAACCCGGCACTCTGAAGCACCCAAGAGCGCTTTTTACTAGAAATAGTGCTCAGCTCGTCGAGAAAATGCGCTCTAAGCAATACAATTAAAAATGCTCATAAAACATAAACCAAACGTTGCAGGTGGTCATTTCTTTATGTGCAGTGATAAACTCGGCACTCTGAAGCACCCAAGAGCGCTTTTTACTTTGCCAACCTAACCAGAGTGACGGGAGAGGCACCATCCAGAAAACGTGCTCAGCTCGTCGAGAAAATGCGATTTAAGCAATAAAACTAAAAATGCTTATAAAACATAAACCAAACGTTGCAGGTGGTCATTTCTGCATGCGCAGTGATAAACTGGGCACTCTGAAGCCCCCAAGAGCGCTTTTTACTATGCCAACCTAACCAGAGTGACGGGAGAGGCACCATCCAGAAAACGTGCTCAGCTCGTCGAGAAAATGCGATTTAAGCAATAAAACAAAAAATGCTTATAAAACATAAACCAAACGTTGCAGGTGGTCATTTCTGCATGCGCAGTGATAAACCCGGCACTCTGAAGCACCCAAGAGCGCTTTTTACTAGAAATAGTGCTCAGCTCGTCGAGAAAATGCGCTCTAAGCAATACAATTAAAAATGCTCATAAAACATAAACCTAACGTTGCAGGTGGTCATTTCTTTATGTGCAGTGATAAACTCGGCACTCTGAAGCACCCAAGAGCGCTTTTTACTTTGCCAACCTAACCAGAGTGACGGGAGAGGCACCATCCAGAAAACGTGCTCAGCTCGTCGAGAAAATGCGATTTAAGCAATAAAACTAAAAATGCTTATAAAACATAAACCAAACGTTGCAGGTGGTCATTTCTGCATGCGCAGTGATAAACTGGGCACTCTGAAGCCCCCAAGAGCGCTTTTTACTATGCCAACCTAACCAGAGTGACGGGAGAGGCACCATCCAGAAAACGTGCTCAGCTCGTCGAGAAAATGCGATTTAAGCAATAAAACAAAAAATGCTTATAAAACATAAACCAAACGTTGCAGGTGGTCATTTCTGCATGCGCAGTGATAAACCCGGCACTCTGAAGCACCCAAGAGCGCTTTTTACTAGAAATAGTGCTCAGCTCGTCGAGAAAATGCGCTCTAAGCAATACAATTAAAAATGCTCATAAAACATAAACCAAACGTTGCAGGTGGTCATTTCTTTATGTGCAGTGATAAACTCGGCACTCTGAAGCACCCAAGAGCGCTTTTTACTTTGCCAACCTAACCAGAGTGACGGGAGAGGCACCATCCAGAAAACGTGCTCAGCTCGTCGAGAAAATGCGATTTAAGCAATAAAACTAAAAATGCTTATAAAACATAAACCAAACGTTGCAGGTGGTCATTTCTGCATGCGCAGTGATAAACTGGGCACTCTGAAGCCCCCAAGAGCGCTTTTTACTATGCCAACCTAACCAGAGTGACGGGAGAGGCACCATCCAGAAAACGTGCTCAGCTCGTCGAGAAAATGCGATTTAAGCAATAAAACAAAAAATGCTTATAAAACATAAACCAAACGTTGCAGGTGGTCATTTCTGCATGCGCAGTGATAAACCCGGCACTCTGAAGCACCCAAGAGCGCTTTTTACCAGAAATAGTGCTCAGCTCGTCGAGAAAATGCGATTTAAGCAATAAAACTAAAAATGCTTATAAAACATAAACCAAACGTTGCAGGTGGTCATTTCTGCATGCGCAGTGATAAACTGGGCACTCTGAAGCCCCCAAGAGCGCTTTTTACTATGCCAACCTAACCAGAGTGACGGGAGAGGCACCATCCAGAAAACGTGCTCAGCTCGTCGAGAAAATGCGATTTAAGCAATAAAACAAAAAATGCTTATAAAACATAAACCAAACGTTGCAGGTGGTCATTTCTGCATGCGCAGTGATAAACCCGGCACTCTGAAGCACCCAAGAGCGCTTTTTACTAGAAATAGTGCTCAGCTCGTCGAGAAAATGCGCTCTAAGCAATACAATTAAAAATGCTCATAAAACATAAACCAAACGTTGCAGGTGGTCATTTCTTTATGTGCAGTGATAAACTCGGCACTCTGAAGCACCCAAGAGCGCTTTTTACTTTGCCAACCTAACCAGAGTGACGGGAGAGGCACCATCCAGAAAACGTGCTCAGCTCGTCGAGAAAATGCGATTTAAGCAATAAAACTAAAAATGCTTATAAAACATTGTTAAGTATTATTGTTTATGTCCGCCCTTGGACTCACTGTGTGTATTAAGGTACCAATTCTGTTTACCCTTTTGTTGATATATACGGTAATGACGTCACTACATTGAAGCTACCGGGGAAGAAAGTCCTGTGACAACGGACATGCGGATTGTTGTATGCGATTGACTGACGGAGAAGTTGTTGCGTTTAGCGCCAGTATGTTTGTTAAATAAATACGCTGTGTTTTCATCTAAAAAGGGAACCACGCATCGTCCTACTTTTCTCCACCACGCAGACAGCGGAAAAGTCACTGCTGCACACCATTTATTTGGTTAAGAAGAAGGAACCCCCCCTTTTTCACTTTACAGGTTATGGGCCCAGGGAAGGTTTGGACATGAGCTAACGTTAGCATCGGTAAGAAGACCGGACAAAGTTACCGCGAAGTATACACGTGAAACTTGTGTCAAGCTAACAAGAAAGCTATCCGTGTACCAACCACCTGGAAATAAGTGGACGTGTTTAGATTCCCGGAAGAAGTGAAACGTGAGTGGCGATATTTGCATGTTGTAAATGCTAAAGAAGCAAATAACCTAGCTTAGCAAGTGAAAAGTATTTTAGCAAGCTAGAGTGAACGTGGCGCGTCAACAACAATAAGAAAAATGGCAAGCACAACAGCAGGAATCATTGCAGCACAGCTGTTATTCGACGGTTCAGAAGATAAATATGAACTATGGGAAACGAGATTCCTGGGACACCTGCACATTTGTAAGTTAAAAAGGACAATTTTGAATGAGCCCGCAACAGACACCAGTGAAGAGGAATTAGCCCAAGATGTAGCTAATAATGCTGACTGTTATGCAGAGCTGATAAGGCTGTTAGACGACAAAAGCTTATCACTTATCAGACATGATGCAGCTGATGATGGCAGGAAAGCCTTGAAAATGCTCAGAGAACATTATTCAGGAAAAAGCAAGCCAAGAATCATAAACCTGTATACCTCGTTGACCAGACTGAACATGACCGGTAACGAGAGTGTAACAGACTATATGATAAGGGCAGAAAACCTGATTACTGCTCTGAGGGATGCAGGTGAAACTATGAGTGATGGATTGACCATAGCAATGGTGTTAAATGGCCTACCTGATTCCTTCAAGCCACTAGCCGTACATGTAACACAAAATGAAGATACAGTTTGTCATGTAACAGGGAGTGGGGGGGGAAACAAATGGTGCATAAAGTGAGTATGGATTGCTCCCAGTAATAAATTGGCGGGGCTGACATTCCAAATTTTAACAGCAGATGGTGCAAAATTAAGTGGGGGAATATTGAATGAATTGGCAAAGCTGAAATTCCAAAATTCTCCAAAAGATGGAGCCAAACCGGTGCAGGAGACCAAAGAGAAAGAGGGGTCGGATTATGGGACACACATGGAAGCACAAAAATGGTTTTTATTTGTATTTTTATTTTACTTGCTTGGCTAAAATATATTCTGTAACCGCTTAAAGCAATATTATCACAGAATTAGACTAAGCTGCCCACCCATATAAGAATAGGGGTGTGTTAAAAATTGTTGGAAAGGAAAGAACAAATAAGTTTTTATTTTTATTTTATTTTTTCTTCTTTTTATTTTTCTTTGCTTGGCTGAAATATATTCTGTAACAGCAACAAGCAATATTATCACACAATTAGGAAAAGAAGCCCACCACGAGTGGTGTGTTAAGAAAAAGGTTAAAACATAAAATCAAGGGCTTTGATTTCTGATTTAAATGGTTGAGTAAAAAGTGTAACTTTGAAATATTGGTTTTATGAAAGGAGAAGTGAAGAAAAGAGGAAATAAGGTGCTTGCCGGGGTTTCTACAGATTTTTGGTGGAAAGGGAGTGGGGTGGAACCAGCTGCTCAAACCGCAAGGTTATGACTCATAACTTATGAGCGTGGGAAACTGGACAGTATAGAGGCCAGCGGACACCTGCTCAAACCGCAAGGTTGTGACTCATAGCCTATGAGCGTGGGAAGCTGGACATTATAGACATTATAGAAGACAGTATAGAAAAAAAGGGGGGGGGCCAGAGAGGTCTATAAAAAGGTCATCTTGGACATCTGCGGGGCTCTCTCCCGGACCGCGTTCATACGTGAAGAAGCCCGTACGAGTTTCAAGACTTTTTCTACAGCCTTCAAGAGCCTTGTGTGAGACGCAAGATCGCTGGCCTGGATTAACTTGGATTTACTCAAAGAATTGGACTGGACAACTTTGCATGAGAAACTAGGTGAGGGGAGACTTCTTCTGTATGTACGCAAGCGGAGGAGACAGTCATCGGGTAGTCTGTCCTCACGGGGCCTAACTAGTTTCCAAATTGGATTTTAGAAATAAAATCGAACTGATCACTCGACTTTATTTCCACCAAAAAGAAAATAACACCCAATTGGTAGCTACCTTTTCCCTCTTTTCTGATTTTTGTTTTGCAATCAAAAGTGCTCCGGGATTGAATGATTTTATTTGCAAGTGTATCAGTGAGTGGGATTGTTCAGTTTTTGGAGGATTGAGATTTGTAATTCTATTTCATGCTTCTTCAATAAATGTGTTTTATATACTCATTTAATTCGTGGTGCGCTAATTTGTATGCAATTAATTGTTTGAGGTTGGGTTGATAACTCAGTTTATAAATAGGAGATTATTATGGTATGCAAACATACCATAATAAATAACAATAAGGAAGGTTTTCAAATTCGACTTTTCGGATTAGTGTTAGAGCTATAATTAGTAAATGTCCTTCGGGCACGAGCCCGTTCCTGTTTTTTTCGGGCCGCGTCAGAGGCTACTTTGAATGATTTTGAGGGACTAATTTGCCTTCAAAATAAATTGCAAGATAATAATAATCCGATTAAATCATTTTCAATCGTATTAAGTAAAATATTATTTTGTTGGAAACAATCGAATTGGTGGAAGCACTCTCACGGCTAAGTGTTTAAATATATCATGTCAAAATTAGTGATTTAATGCATTAAATCCATTCTCACACACTATCATTGACATACTTCCGCAAATGGGACTTTCTTCGGAGAAATAGGAAGTAAGCTTGTTACTTCCTCAAACCAAGTAGAGCGAGGCCATATCAAAAGTTATTTCGACAAAACTAGCGCTAGAGGGTGCGCTAGACCAACGAATCCTTGAGGTCTTATCAAAGACATCTAAACAATATCCGTAACGTAATACCAGCATCAAACAACCGAAGGGAGCCATCATTACGGCGCGGTCATATTGACGACTCGCCTCAAATAGAGTTACTCGGCTCGCGCGTCGGATGACTTAAAAAGGATTGGCGTCGTAAAAGAAATTAGATTGATTCTGGTAGAATTAATTTGACTCGGGTGGTCAGCTACGGACGAGTCCCTTCACCCCCGGCTTATTGAACCCGTTACAGGGGAGCCGGTGCCACTTTAATAAAGTGCGCGTTTGACATTTTGGCGCCCAACGTGTTGAGGGGGGTTGTGAGTTAAGATTTATTAATAGATGTTTGCTCGCAGCTCCAAAACGAACCTGTGTGGAGTTTTTTCAGTTTTTTCTTTCCGAGAACTGTCATGATTCCACTCACTGATACAAACAAATGTCAGAACGGCCTTGAGTGACATAAGAACAGTCTCTTTAAGGAATAGAGTTTCCTAGAAAAGAACCTTTAAAAGCACGGAAGGATTAGAACTGTTTTGTGTCATAGTAAACGGTGACCGCTACCCCTTAGCACGTTACTTGGAGGATGAGTAAGGATAATCTCCTTCTTAACTTGTACTTGTATGGAGTACTAAAAGTAACGTTGGTGGTGTACGCAGAGTATGCGGCACAACTTGCTAAAGCTAGAGGGGCCGGTACTTGGGCACGTATTTTGGGTACAGACAGAGAAGACAAACCAATAGACGAAGAACTAGTGAATGTTTTAGATTTCATCCAAGAACCAAAGCCGGAAAGAAGGCAGACACTTTGAGGACAAAACGAAGAGTCTATTCTTTGATCTGAAAAGTAAAAAGTTTTCCTCTCTTCTGCATTTTCCTCTTCCACTTTTACTTTATTTATTTTATTTTTTTTATTTTTGTTGTTGTTCCGGAACGCAAAAGGATTACAACTTTTTTGTTTCCAGACGCATTGTGGATTACAAATTTTTTGTTCCTGAACGCAAAAGGATTACAATTTTTTTGTTTCCAGACGCATTGTGGATTACAAATTTTTTGTTCCTGAACGCAAAAGGATTACAACTTTTTTGTTTCCAGACGCATTGTGGATTACAAATTTTTTGTTCCTGAACGCAAAAGGATTACAATTTTTTTGTTTCCAGACGCATTGTGGATTACAAATTTTTTGTTCCTGAACGCAAAAGGATTACAACTTTTTTGTTTCCAGACGCATTGTGGATTACAATTTTTTTTGTTCCTGAACGCAAAAGGATTACAACTTTTTTGTTTCCAGACGCATTGTGGATTACAAATTTTTTGTTCCTGAACGCAAAAGGATTACAACTTTTTTGTTTCCAGACGCATTGTGGATTACAAATTTTTTGTTCCTGAACGCAAAAGGATTACAACTTTTTTGTTTCCAGACGCATTGTGGATTACAGAATTTTTGTGATCACTAAAACCAAAAGTGGACAGAGAAATTATTATTAATATTATTTTTTTTTTTTTTTCTCTTCTTTTTCTTTTCTCTCTCTTTCTTTCCTTTTTCCCAGTATCTACTCGCTCTTTTGTTTTTGTTTATCCGTTGAGGACAACAGTTGAAGTTGAGCGAGGGTTCCCAAGAATTGGAAAGCAGAAGGGCTTCGGGCTGAGGATTGGCCGTCACTATTTGTTCGTTTCAATAACGTTTAAATTGCAATTTGCTGTTGAATGTACCCTTGTTAGAAAATCCTGTCAGTAGAGTGACTGGATGGGATAGTAGAACAAAGATAAAAGTGCATCCCGCCGTTGAGAGCATCAATAAGCGAGGCAGGAGTTCTCGAATTGGTGTTTTGAGTAGAAGCGACGCAAAAGGCGCCGCTGAGTAACTAAGAGCTGTATCGTCCCTATTCCGATTGCGCACGGGAAGGAGTCGAAAGGAGACAGCTCAACCCTACAACTGAGAAACATTGCTATTCACTAAAAGAAATGGCTAGCGGTATAAGAGGAACAGACCCCGAATCTGGTTATCCTACAGAAGGAACCAGGCACGAGGGGTTTAATCCAGACCCTTTAGGACGACATGAAGAACCAGTATGTGTGATACTGTATGGAGGAGGCTTAGAAAAGTGGCCTCAGAAATGGACTGACTGCATAGTGGGATCTAACCCGTCGATCGAGGCGGAAAGCCTCTCGACGCGGGTAAAGGAAGCCATCGAAAAAGATGGAAGATTTTTTGCCGAGCAACCGGGAGAAGATGGATTACCAATCATAGTGTCAGCCCACCCTGAGAGGGGCTACACTAGAAGAGAAGCACCCGACTGGTGTGAATGGGGGGCAAAGATGGTGGAGGAATGTAATATGGTAAAATTGATAAGCACAAGTACAGATTTGGACTCAATAGTGAAAATGTTGACCAACGAAGCTGGCATCAAAGGCGAGCTGGCAACTCCATCACCTGAGGAAGTGAAGGCAGCGCCTCGCTATTATGAGTGCATGCAACATTTGGCGAAGATGAGAAGCATTTTAGAGAAAAAGACCAATCGACCAGTATTTTCCAGTGAAGAAGAAGAGGAAGTGCCTAATGAGGAGGGAAGATTGGGCACAAGCAGAGACACCCGGTGCGGAGGTATTCATGCACCGAAGTTTAATCTCCTCTTCAGAAAAGACCCCCTGCCGTCTCTGCCAGAAGAATCAACAAAGAAAGTAATTGTTGGAAATGGAGTGCTGATGTGTCAATTTGTCGGAGATATTTGGTCACTGACAGGAGATGCCCTCATTGTTTTCACCAACGACAAATTCCGGGCATGGAACCAAACCTTTGATTCACGGCTGAGACTGATGGCCGGTGAAAAATATATTGAAGACGTGCACGATGCGAGACGGCAGATGGAGCATGACCCGGAAGATCTTACTTTCATTTTTACAAGTGGAGGAAGATCGAACTACTACATGATAATACACGCCTTCGTGCAGAAGTGGCGGGCGGACCTGAACCAACAGGACTACCTGAAGATGATGACAAGAATCCTGGAGAAAGCGGTGGATGCTGCCGTCGAGAGGGGAGCCAGACGAATAGTTACGGATGTAAACGGTATTAGATCCGGAAGAATGTCATGGAAAATTGCAGAGACGGCAATTGCTGGTGCATATAAGCTGCAAATATCCACCCCAATCACAGCAGTGGAAGGGCTGGAGTTTGTGCTGGCAATATCAGCCTCTCAAAGAAGAGAAAGGGAACTGGTAGCCCTGGAAGCCACTTACGGTCAAGCACTACAGGTGGCACGGAAAGAACAGAAGATGGAGCAGCAAACACAACACGCGGTGGCAGTCCTGCCCCATCCCTCGGGCAAAGCAGTTCGAACGGAAGGAGAAGGGGGAACTGACTTGAGTTCTATTCCGGAACCGCAAAGGAACACCGAAAGGTCAAGGACGCCATCGCCAAGCACAGGAGATGAGGAGGAGGAAGTGGCAATAGAAATCAACACGGAAATAACCGGACCAAGGGGGCCGAATCCAACACCAACGGGGAGCCCAGCTCCACCAAAACAACCGCCTCAAGGAAAAGGGAGGAGAGTGGTTATAAGATCTGCCCGAGAAGATACAGGTGTCTCTTACCGAGCACGCCTGACGTCTACTCCCAAGAACCGTCCCTCCACGGTTCAGAGACCCCGTCAGCAAACAGAACCAAGAAACGCAGAGGTTGGTGCCATTGAACACGACCCTACATCCAACGAGGAAGGGCGTAATGAAGATGGAGATGTGGAAAACAGGGAGGCCGCCACCTCAAGCGACGACGTGGTCTCTGAAGAGGAAAATCAAGCTTCTGTGATGTCGGCCGTGGTCCCTCCTGATCCAAATGACCCACCACCGAGAGTTGTGAGAGGAGCAACCCGTAAAGGAATCAAAAAACAACGGCCGGTGCTAAGCATCTACCAGGCCTCGGAAAGGCTGGCGAGGGACATTCAATTCGGTTGGGTAGAAACCAAGGATGGAAGGAAAACCTACATCCCAGAAGTCAGGCAGAAAGAATACCCATTCCCGCCGGCCTGGTGGGAGAAGATAGAAAGGAATATAGACATCCCGGTGAAATTAACTTACAGGGAGGCAATGAACGTGTTAAACACACCAGCCTACCATACTTTAGTAAGTTACACCGACTTGACAAAAGATTTTAGAGAAGGCTTTGTAACTGTAATGTATGATGTACTATTGCGAAGGATGAAGCAGGGCGTGTATGATGCCGCTCAAGAAGAGCTGAGAGCGTGCGATGACCTGGACATATACACTGCTAATCCCGCTATGTCCACACAAACCAACCTAATTGCAAACGCCACCCAGCAGGCTCAGCCGAACACCACGCAAATGGGAGCGACTTACCTGGATAACACAGGGATGGCCGCAAACGACATGGAAAGAGAAACAAGAGCCTTTAAGACCCTAAAAGGCATGGTGCGCGTGAAGTACCAGAAGGAAAGCGTCAAAGAATACTTATCGGCCACTTGGCCAGTAATCAAAGAAAGTCCGGGTGGAGAATTGTCAAAAAAGATGTGGCTGCAATACATTACAGCCGAGCCCATAGGCCGAGATGAGACAGCGCAGGAAGCCTATCAAAGATGGGTGGATGACGAAGAAGATGACGAAGATGTGCATATAACCAGAGCTAAAGAAGCACTGAAACAGGGTCTCACCTTGTTGAATGTGTGGCATAAGTTGAAGCAAGTGGTAAGCCCAAGCAGATATGTGCGAGTTTTGAGAGCAGTCACCGAGGACAAAGACACTACTTTTGTGAAACTGGGTGCGGAGGCAACTCTGGCACGAATCGAAGAATCCATAAAGAAATGGGACAGAGTAACAAAACACTACATGGAGAGACAAAAGCCAGGTCCATCGGGCAGTACTCGCTCTCGCACAGAGGAGACGCAAGCAGGGCGGAAACCACCACCAAGGCCAACTTATGAGAAGGAGCAAAAGTCTAATTATGACCAGAAGCAAAACACCCAGGTCAAGCCGAAATCAATGAATAGTAAAGTAAACCCAACAGGTTACGTGGCAAAAGAAGTATACGACAAAATGTCATCAGAAGAAAGAAAGGCCCTGGCGGAGGCTCGCAAGGCTGCAGCCCCTGCGGGGCCCAGGAAATGAATGAAGAAGAGGCGCGGGTCACCCTGACGGGTGTTTACAGGGATGGAGACAACCTCTACGCTGAAATCGAAGGAGCTCCATATTTGGTGGATATAGGAGCCGAGGTGTCAATGACCCGCAAAGCCTTAAAAAGAATAGGACACCTAACTGTGATGGTGGCAGATGGATCAGTGACTAATATGCCCATTGGAATTTGGAAAGGAATAGTTTGGGTCAAAGGGCCTCATAATCTATTGACTTTGAGAGACGCAGAGGATCTAAAAAAACCGAAACACCAGCGTCAGTCAGTAAGAACAAGATTAGAAATGATAAGAGCAAAAGCAGTCCGTGTGGGCCCGACAAAAATTATGCCACTTAATGAGTGGTACAAGCCGGTGGATGTGGAGACTGTCAAGAGCAAACTGGTCCAAGACAGCGACCTGTCCCCGGACGGAAAGCGGAGGCTGACCAAAATATTGGAGAAAGCAGCCGTGGCGCATTTCAAGAACGACTGTGGAGACCTTGGATCAAAGTATATCCACACAATAGAAGGGGGAGTTCATCCACCGGTAAGACAATATCCCCTGAACCCTGACGCAGTGGCTGAAATGGAAACAATTGTGAAGGAACTCTTACAGCTTGGCATCATTCGAGAAGAGCCTAATCCAGTGACCAACAGCCCAATTCAGGCCGTAAAGAAACCAGCGGCGGCAGGAGGAGGCTGGAGGCCGGTAATCAACTTTAAAGCTCTTAACCGCCGGACGGTGGCTAATCGAGCGAGCCTCATAAATCCCCAGGCATCCCTCAAGACGCTGAGAGTGAAAAAATACAAGTCATGCATTGACTTGGCAAATGGATTTTTTTCATTACGACTAGCCAGAACATCGCAAGGGAAAACAGCATTTACACACAGGGGGAAGTCGTACGTGTGGCAAAGATTGCCGCAAGGATACAAGAATTCCCCGAATGTGTTTCAATCGACTGTCTTACAAGTTTTGGATGGCTTGGATGTCACGGTGTATATTGATGATGTGTTTGTTTCAAATGACACAGAAGAGGAACATCTAAACTTGCTGCAAAGGGTTGTGGAACGAGTCTCCGCTGCGGGTCTGAAGCTGAATCTCAAGAAATGCCAACTAGCCCGGTTCCAAGTGGATTACTTGGGATTCCAGGTGACCGAGGATCTGGGCATCTCAGAGGGATTTCGACAAAAAATCGAACGGATTTCGCCTCCGGGATCAGAGACAGAGTTGCAGCGAATACTTGGACTGTGCAACTATGTGCGGGATCATGTTCCCCACTATCAGAAACATGCAAGACCACTGTACGCGCGCTTGAAGAAAGCTCCGGAGAGCCAAAAGACGGCGAAGTGGCAGTGGTCAGACGATGACAATCAAAATTTGAATAACTTGAAACAAGCCGTCCGAGAAGCCGTGCGGCTTGAGCCACGAAGTCTGACAGTAAAACTTGTCGCGAAGGTGCATTGCGAGGAAAATGATGCAATGGTGACGGTCAGCAACGAAGGTGCTGGCTTGGTGGCTTTGTGGACCTATACCCTCTCCAGTGTCGAGAAGAAATTTCCCCAGGAGGAGAAAGAACTTGCAGTGTTAGCCAAGTACTGGAGCAATTTGAAAGACCTGGCACAAGGGCAAGGTATCAAAGTCCAAACCGGAAGTAACGTGCATCGTTTTCTTCGGAAATCCACAATCGAGAGCACAAAAGCGACCAATGTCAGGTGGGGAAGATGGGAGGACATCCTACTAGATCCCGACTTAGACATTGGCCCGACAACAACCTCCACCAAAAAGCAGACATTGGCAAAAGAAACAGAAAAAGAAAAGCCCTATGAATGGACTCTTTACACCGACGGGTCAAAAAAGGAAGGAGACCAGAATGCCCACTGGGGTTTTATTCTGAAACAAAATGGAGAGGAGCGTTGCCGCCGCAAAGGTAGGACACCCGGCAGCGCGCAGGCAGGAGAAGCTACGGCAGTGCTGGAAGGACTGTTAGAAGCGGAGAAAAATCACGCTGGACGCGTAAGACTCGTAACTGACAGTTATTATTGTGCACAAGCGCTCAAATTCGACCTAGCCATTTGGGTGGAGAATGGCTTTGAAGGCACGAGGGGAAAACTAGTGGCCCACTATGAAGTGTGGAAGAAAATAGCTGAGTTGCAGCTGAATATGTGTCTTGATGTCGTCCACCAAAGATCTCATGTGAAAGAAGGAGCTCATTGGAGAGGGAATAATGAAGTTGATCGATACGTCCAAGAAAGAAGAATAATAGTTGTAGGAGCAGAAAACTGGGACAAAACCCCTCGTGGAAAAGTGGTCCCAGATGAAAGCGTAAGGCAGGTCGTGTCGGCAGTACATGAAGCACTAGGCCACGCGGGTCCGTTGCCTACGCGAAAAGAATTAGAAATGCTGGAACTCTGGGTCCCTGACAGGACGATTCGTGCGGTCCTGCGTGATTGTAAACTGTGCAACAAATATAACGCAGGGCGACGAGGACATCGCACGGACGGATTGACGATCAGGAGTACTGTGCCGTGGGGCTCGGTTTGTATGGACGTAGCCGGCCCCTTGGGGATATGTGGCACTAAGGGTGAGAAGTACCTTGTTGTGCTTGTTGACTCAATGTCAGGACATGTCGGGCTAAAAGCAGTAAGGAAAGCCAACGCAAACAGCGTGATCAAGACACTGGAAGACGGGTGCATGTGGCTAGGAATTCCCAAAGAATTAAGAACAGACAATGGAACTCATTTCAAAAATGCCCAGGTGGACAAGTGGTGTCGTGAGCGGGGAATAATCAGAGTCTATTCGCCTCCGTACACACCACAGGCTAACGGGGTAGCAGAGAGAACCATTGGGCTGGTTAAAACCTGGCTGGGAAAAAATGCAAACGGGAAAGAATGGAGTACTAAACTACTTGATTTGGTTGCAGACCTGAACGGAAGGACTAGGGCCAGCCGGCCCTCCCCGTCCGAAGAACTCAACCAACGGCACTTTGTGTCACAGGAAGTGGGCAGGACCCAGGACGGCTCGATCCAGAATAAAGAGAAGTGTCGGTTCAGCGTTGGACAGAAGGTGTGGGTCAAGTCGAGAGACCTGAACAGCAAGACTGCAGTAAAGGCCAAGTACGACTGTTTGGACATAGTCAGTGCGGTTTTGGATGACAACACAGTACGACTGAAGAGGAAAGGAATCCAGGGAGTTGAACAGCTGAAGCCGTTACCGGCTGACCCAATTAAAACCAAGAAGTAACTTAGGAGATATATGGCAACCGACTACAGTACATTCCCGGCCTTCGTGCGCTTGGCCGCGCACAAAGGAGCGGTCATCGTAAGACGGTCGCCGTATGGGATTCAAGCCGGAAGGGCCCTAAATCTAGTGAAATTGGCCAAGAGGGGGGGCACTCCCGATGGACCGGAACATTTTCGCTGGACAAGGGTCGACGAAGCATGTGTCATTTGTTCGACACCAAATTTGTTGCCTACTAGGTGGTCAGGAGTAGGTTTCATGATGCCATCAAATATGACCCCCGACGTAAGAGACTTGGAGTTTGCCCTGAGGAACGAGGACAGGCTCCCGGTCAAAGTGCTGGATGCCATGGTGTGCCACCCTTGTCGGATCACCATCTTGGCAAGAATGGTGGTCTTTGCACAGTGGGAGACCGGACCGATCATAGATGCACGGGCTCAACAAGTGGCCACGTGTACATGCGCTTGGGACGGCGGTATACTGACATATTGCCCCATGTGTTTGGATCGCATGGCAACGGGAAAATTATTAAGAGTAGGTGAGGCACAAGGATGGCATATCACCAAGGCCATGACTCCCCTAGCAACCCTCTATCCAGTATTGGGGGGAGCAGCTTGGCCTGCATACGATCACAAACAGGCCATGAAGAATTTATATGCAGCCCTGGGCTATTGCTGGCCCTGGACAGGGCAAGCTGGCCGGCCTGCCGGCTGTTCCACGGACAAGGCCGATGAAAGGGCCTTGTTTGCTCGTGCATCAATTATTCCAGTAGGTGGCTGCACAGCATTAGGAGACCTGCTGAACGAGCCTTGGAAGCCAATCACCTGGGCCCGGGCAATAGCCCAGTTGGTGGCGTACAAGGACGCACCGTTGGTCGCGGTGGGGGCAGCCCCTACGGAGACCAACACAGTCGTAAGCAATATGTATTGCTACCGAAGTGTATTGGACATGAGTAACAAAGGATTTCAATATGTAACGAAGAAGGGAATGTTTTGTTTAGCTCCTGGTAACAAAGTCGGATCCGGCCTTTTGGTGAATGAGGATGAGGCAGCACTGGTAGGGATTACAGTCAAAATGGCAATCATTCCCTATGAAGGAATATATTCGCTGGGAGTGACATTCGAAGCCAAACGTCTCAGCCATTTCTTCGCCATAATGGGCGCCGGGGTCCTGGTCCGGGCGATTCGCAGGGATCCAAGACAAGCGAGAGCGGAACAAGAGCAAGTCCCGATTCCGCTCAGCGGAGCAAGAGAAGAACGAGAGCAAATCCTGGTTCCTCTTCGCGAAGAAAGAGGGGAACAGGAGGCCGCAGCAGCGGCAAGGGAACCTCAAGAAACAGTTGAGGAAATGAATGACCTGGAGCCGCCAGAGAGAGGAAAACGTCAGGAGAGCCCGGGGCTGGAGTTGACGCAGGAGGGTCTGCCTCAATCGATAATAACTAAGGAAAACGACGTTGAAAAACGAGGGGCGGGAGACTTAAGGGGTTTAACCGCTTCTCTCCCCAGAACTACACCAAACCAGGGGGAGAATTTAGCGAGAAGCCCAAACGCGGAAGGCGGTGGCGCAAGTCACCAAACCGGAAAGTTCCCGTCCCCCTCCCAGTGCTTGACGAAGTCATATCCGGCAGTTTGCCCCATGCCTGGCTGTAGTGGGGGTGGGAACACCCGACCAGGGTCAAGTACCCACCGCTCGCTCGGAGGATGTCCGGTGTATGCGGGGACCCTTGAGGCGTGTCCTACGCCTGGATGTGATGGAAGTGGAAGCACCAGATGGGGACCGGACCGCCACCGCTCCCTCAAGACGTGTCCAATATTAGCGGTGAGGAAGCGAAGAGCCTACGAGACTAGAGGACGGGTCGACGGCCGAGAGAGCGACAGGTCAGAGGATACGGTGGATACCAGTCCTGAGGAACCAGGGCCATCCGCGTCTGACACATCATTAGCAGAGTTGGCCCGAGCAGCTTCCTATTACACGTTGTGGTTTGACAAATCACTACCACCGCGGTGGGAGGAAAGTCGACGAGCTGCCGTGGATGAGCTGACTAAACAGTGGAGTCGGCCAGACTCCCCGGGCAGGGACAACGAATAAAGGAGTCCACAAGAATTATTTTTTTTTTTTTTGTGTGAATATGTATATATAATAACACTGTGTTGTAAATGGACTGTAGGAGCCAGAGTGAAAGAGGCTGACAGCAGGGACTGCGGAGGCCACAGGAGGAAGGCGTGCCCATCCGACTTGGATGATGTCACAGGGGAGTGGCCAGTGACGAAGGAGGGGCTGAAGGAAATCTTGTATAAACAAGAAGGAGAGGTACCAGATCTTCATTCGACCCCGAGGAATGCTCAGCCATGAGCTACCCGCACAGAGCCAAGAGAAGGAGAACAATGAGCTTGGAGGGTGGTGGGTCACCACGTATTCTCCCGGACTGCGTGGCTGTCCTTCCTGGCTGCGACCTCGCCGACCCAGGGGTCACACACACCGAGGCAAAGGGCTGGAACAATCCGGCCTTTGGTAAGAGGGCTTTACGACGGGAAAAAGAGGGGCAAGAAATTTATGTGAATAAGGAATGGATAACTTTGGAGCCAATCTATGCGAACACAGCTTCAGAGAGGAATAATCCAGGGCCAAGCCTGGAAGGCACCTGGCCAGGGGTGATTCCTCCCCTGGACCTCAGAGCAAGCTCAAGACCGGTGGAAAGATATGCTGTCCACCGTCAGGAGAAAGGAGTGACTTTCAGAGCGAACGATGGTTATGAGGTTCCTCGAATCTCACCTTTTTACGAAGAGCCGCGGGACCTGCTCGACTACCCTGTGGTGGATTGGGACACAATTGATTGGGAGCCGACCATCTCTCCTCGGCCCGCCTTGCCAAGGAGGAGGTCCCGGGCGATGGACTGGCTGGCGGCAGTACTTATTTCAGTCATTTTGGCATGCGTCCTGGTCTGCTACGCGCTTCGAATGAGTACAACCCGGAACGACCTGATGGAGATGATCAACGTCAGATATGATGGAACACGGCTTTTCAACCAGACCTGTTGGGCTGTGGAGTTTGAAAGCATCACCGTGGAATGGAACGATTCCACGGCGCCTGACATTTCTGCGCGGCAGCTTTGGACGACGATGCTACGACAACCAGGAAAGATGACCGCTTGGCCGTTCAAACCAGGGGCATTTCCGCTCCCTGGTAATCAGGAAGACAAACGGAATAAGACGAAGAGGGACATCTTGAGGGAAGTGACTCTTTTTTCCGACCATTTTGAACGCGTAAATGGGACACGACATGCCAGGCACAGCATCAGTGCTTGTGATATTCGGTATTTTATGGCACCCAGAAATTATGCCAATCTGACAATAAGCTTGATTTGCAAAAAAAGACTGGAGGGAAGAATTGTTAAGAGGAATTGGATTTACAAGGAGGGGCATGAGCACGCAGAATGGTATAGTAATGCTTCGTGTGTCCCGTTGCCCGAATCTCAAGGTGGTTATTGGGAGAAAGGCAGTAGGAAGCCGGAGGAATTTTCATTCCCAGCTCCGATGAAAAACTCCACTTGCCACGGTACTTATCCCGGCTGGGAACCGTGTTGGGGTTGTTTGGATTTAGTTTGTGAAAAAACGCCAAATTATTCAAACAGTAAGCGTCGGCTTACCAGGGTACGTCGAGGCCGGCCCGACGAAAGGACGTCGGCGTTTAGGGATTGCCAGAAGGTTTATAGTGGGTTAGATCCGTGTTATTTTAATGTGGGACAAATTTGCAGTGACAATTACCATGTTATAATGTGGGCGTATAAGTACCAAAAATTAATGGCCCCTGTCACAGCCTCGACAAAGTCAGGGAGGATATTCAACCCTAATAAAGGTCCGGTGGATTTTGAGTTTTGGTTGAATGAATCGTTGCCATGGCTGTGGCAGGTCGAAAGAGAAATTGCTGTGCCAGCCAGGTACCAAGGGGGACACCGGCTGTACACGTCCGCGAGACAATTATGGGTTCAGCGGGTGCCCACGCCTGACGATTTATTTACAGTGGTACCGGGGGACTTTGACAAAATTGACCAATGTGTAGTGGGGAAGATTTATGTTAATCTGCATGGTAGGGACTGGACTGTTGGAAAGTCGCCAAGATGTGACCTGGATGAGATCAAACGATCCGTCTTGGGCACTAGGTGGGTTCACAACTGTACCAGTCTCTTGGCAAACAGAACAGTTAAAGGGGTGTTACAGGCATGGTCTGAGGTGGCCACAAAAGTGGCCGAGAAGACGTGGTGGGGGTTTAATGGGTATGAAATGAAACAATGGGTGATACCCTGTTTAAATGTAACTACAAATTATTGGGTCCAGTACCAATTTATGGCGACAGTATATTCGATCATTGGATCAAGTGTGGCCATGGAAAAAATATTCACGACTGTACTTGGTTTGAAAAGATCGGATCGGCACTTCAAGCGGCTAAAGACGCCGCGATAGGCGTTATTGGTGATGTAATTACTGGCGCTTTGACAGTGGTGCTGAAATCGGCCGGGGCGGGGATATTGTTGGTGTTCGTTTTGATTGGGGTCGCGATCGTAGCGGGCACTGCCTTAAAAGGAAATGTCAAGAGACTTCGAACTCTGACAATTATTGGGGCGTCACTACCTACGCGGATGACACCCCTCTCAGGAGGGGGAGTCAGGATTTCTTCTTAAATAGAAGGGGTCGGGCGGTGGCCGCACATTCGGGCCAGGGAAGCTCAGTGACTGAACATTTCGGGGAGACAAACAGAAAATAAGAACAAACAAGCAGAAAAGGGAAGATAAAAAAAAGGGAAGTAAGAGAAGTCATGGCGAGTAATGCAAGTATTTTTATTAATCCAATGGGGAGGCCCGGAGCGCTAAAAGTGAGTAATGAACCTCAATATTGGGTTTTGTTCAGCATCTGGGCGGCCTATTGCTGTTCTGGGTCATGGGACTCGCGACAAATGACTAGGCCGGTGATTTTGGTGATGGCGATTCTCAAAGTTTTGCTTTTGAGATTTTTGCACAAGATATACACGATGGGATTGGGTCTCTTTGTCGTGTATATGCACGGCCGAATATATTTAGATCCTAAAACGTCCAGAGGCATCGCGGGGATTGTGCTGCTTTGTCTTTGGATGGCTTTAGAAATAGGATCAATGTTTTGTTACTATGTCATATTTGGAGTTATCATACTAGAAGCAATATTAGTAATAGGATTGGCCGCGCATGTGCTTGGAAAAGTGTCACAACTGGACCGAAATGTTCGCTCCTCTGTCACGTGGAAAAAGCGCACGGCCAAACTAATGCTCTGGTGCACAATATGGGGGCTATTGTCGGTGTTGCTTTGGAGCGACATAGTGGACCAACTTGTGATGACGACATGGTTTTTTACATACTCTGTCTTTTTTCCTCTCCCATCCCCTACGGATAGAGGAGGGGAGCCGAGGAGCCCCCCTATTGTGCGCCATAGGGCGGGTAGAGGGTTTATGATTTGATATATTACATTTGTGCTTCCATGTGTTCCAGATGGTGCACCGGGTTGCGGATGCACCGGAGTGCGTCCTATGCGGGGTGAACCGTATGAAATTGGCCTGGGTGATCGGAAAGGCTTATGTGGGGGACTGTTGTTACCCGGCCTGCTTTAATGTGGCTTGGCTAGTCCCAGACGGAATTTATGTAAAGGAAGGGGAGCGGTACAGCTTGGACCATCTCGGATGGGAGGGATATGCGGATTTAATGTCCACCGCAACTCTGCTCGACACATCTAGAGGGTCCCTGTCTACATGTACGGTTCTCCTCGAGGAGGCTGGGGATGCTCACGGCACCATTTGGCCCCTAACCCACATGACATGGCGCCAACAGAACGGCGCTCGATGCGTCACATCACATTCACAGTGTGGCCGCTGCTTGACCGTCAGTCCGGTTCACCGGCGGCTGTCTGCGGACTTTTACAACACCCCGCGTACAGGGCGCGACTCGCCTCAGGGGATGGAGCAGCCCAACGGGGCCCCGGTGGGACTTGTCCGGCCTGCACGTCGGGACCGCTGTTTTGGACATTGGTCCCTGGATGGGACCTTCGTTGAGTGCGGAGTACCATGCGATGAGTGCTTGGAGCGTCAAGCTCCTGACGGCATCCGTCGACGTGAGAATCCTGGCTCCAGCGGCGACATTCCCCCCATTTCACAGGCTGGCTCCCCACCGGGGGCTCCGTCTGTGTCTGAGGACGACGTCGAGGCTCGCGATTGGCACGGAGATGAGGCGGACGATGAGAATGACGCCGAGAGTACTGCCACAGGGACTTCGACACCTCCGCTGCTGAGAGTCCTCACGTTGGAAGCTCGGAGGGACGACGACGACCCTTCTGATCGCTTGACCCGCCTGATCAACGCCCTTGCAGAGATCGCCAGACAGGGGGATGGGACGACGACCTGCCCTACATCCACAACCGCTGAGGTTGTGAATATCTCCGACGATGAAATGACTGATTAGCTCATGAAGTGGGTTGTGGACGGGGTGATTTATTACCTGCTTCTCAATCCAAGGGGGCCGTGTCATGTAACAGGGAGTGGGGGGGGAAACAAATGGTGCATAAAGTGAGTATGGATTGCTCCCAGTAATAAATTGGCGGGGCTGACATTCCAAATTTTAACAGCAGATGGTGCAAAATTAAGTGGGGGAATATTGAATGAATTGGCAAAGCTGAAATTCCAAAATTCTCCAAAAGATGGAGCCAAACCGGTGCAGGAGACCAAAGAGAAAGAGGGGTCGGATTATGGGACACACATGGAAGCACAAAAATGGTTTTTATTTGTATTTTTATTTTACTTGCTTGGCTAAAATATATTCTGTAACCGCTTAAAGCAATATTATCACAGAATTAGACTAAGCTGCCCACCCATATAAGAATAGGGGTGTGTTAAAAATTGTTGGAAAGGAAAGAACAAATAAGTTTTTATTTTTATTTTATTTTTTCTTCTTTTTATTTTTCTTTGCTTGGCTGAAATATATTCTGTAACAGCAACAAGCAATATTATCACACAATTAGGAAAAGAAGCCCACCACGAGTGGTGTGTTAAGAAAAAGGTTAAAACATAAAATCAAGGGCTTTGATTTCTGATTTAAATGGTTGAGTAAAAAGTGTAACTTTGAAATATTGGTTTTATGAAAGGAGAAGTGAAGAAAAGAGGAAATAAGGTGCTTGCCGGGGTTTCTACAGATTTTTGGTGGAAAGGGAGTGGGGTGGAACCAGCTGCTCAAACCGCAAGGTTATGACTCATAACTTATGAGCGTGGGAAACTGGACAGTATAGAGGCCAGCGGACACCTGCTCAAACCGCAAGGTTGTGACTCATAGCCTATGAGCGTGGGAAGCTGGACATTATAGACATTATAGAAGACAGTATAGAAAAAAAGGGGGGGGGGCCAGAGAGGTCTATAAAAAGGTCATCTTGGACATCTGCGGGGCTCTCTCCCGGACCGCGTTCATACGTGAAGAAGCCCGTACGAGTTTCAAGACTTTTTCTACAGCCTTCAAGAGCCTTGTGTGAGACGCAAGATCGCTGGCCTGGATTAACTTGGATTTACTCAAAGAATTGGACTGGACAACTTTGCATGAGAAACTAGGTGAGGGGAGACTTCTTCTGTATGTACGCAAGCGGAGGAGACAGTCATCGGGTAGTCTGTCCTCACGGGGCCTAACTAGTTTCCAAATTGGATTTTAGAAATAAAATCGAACTGATCACTCGACTTTATTTCCACCAAAAAGAAAATAACACCCAATTGGTAGCTACCTTTTCCCTCTTTTCTGATTTTTGTTTTGCAATCAAAAGTGCTCCGGGATTGAATGATTTTATTTGCAAGTGTATCAGTGAGTGGGATTGTTCAGTTTTTGGAGGATTGAGATTTGTAATTCTATTTCATGCTTCTTCAATAAATGTGTTTTATATACTCATTTAATTCGTGGTGCGCTAATTTGTATGCAATTAATTGTTTGAGGTTGGGTTGATAACTCAGTTTATAAATAGGAGATTATTATGGTATGCAAACATACCATAATAAATAACAATAAGGAAGGTTTTCAAATTCGACTTTTCGGATTAGTGTTAGAGCTATAATTAGTAAATGTCCTTCGGGCACGAGCCCGTTCCTGTTTTTTTCGGGCCGCGTCAGAGGCTACTTTGAATGATTTTGAGGGACTAATTTGCCTTCAAAATAAATTGCAAGATAATAATAATCCGATTAAATCATTTTCAATCGTATTAAGTAAAATATTATTTTGTTGGAAACAATCGAATTGGTGGAAGCACTCTCACGGCTAAGTGTTTAAATATATCATGTCAAAATTAGTGATTTAATGCATTAAATCCATTCTCACACACTATCATTGACATACTTCCGCAAATGGGACTTTCTTCGGAGAAATAGGAAGTAAGCTTGTTACTTCCTCAAACCAAGTAGAGCGAGGCCATATCAAAAGTTATTTCGACAAAACTAGCGCTAGAGGGTGCGCTAGACCAACGAATCCTTGAGGTCTTATCAAAGACATCTAAACAATATCCGTAACGTAATACCAGCATCAAACAACCGAAGGGAGCCATCATTACGGCGCGGTCATATTGACGACTCGCCTCGAATAGAGTTACTCGGCTCGCGCGTCGGATGACTTAAAAAGGATTGGCGTCGTAAAAGAAATTAGATTGATTCTGGTAGAATTAATTTGACTCGGGTGGTCAGCTACGGACGAGTCCCTTCACCCCCGGCTTATTGAACCCGTTACAGGGGAGCCGGTGCCACTTTAATAAAGTGCGCGTTTGACAAGTTACATTCACCGATTTCAAGAGAAGGCTACGGATTTATGAAGAAACTGAGAGGATGAAACTAATAGAGTCTGCAGATAATGTGATGAAAACTTGTGTGAAGCCAAGCCGAGGCTCCACTAAAAAGCACATCAGCAACAGAAACGGTGAAGATTCTGCTGATCTGACATGCTACAGATGTGGAACAAAAGGGCACAAGTCAAGAGGATGTACCAGAAAAGTTTGGTGCAGTTACTGCAACAGCAACACGCATCAAGAGTCCATATGCAGGAAAAAGAGGACTCAAGATGGAGCGAGACAAATCGCAGAGGGAGAGACTGGTAACCAAGATCAACTTTTCAAAGCCGAGCACATGAAAAAGAAGAGACTGTCAGATAACGTGAAGATGAAAGGCATCATGGTGGACGGGGGAGCTACATCTCACATTGTGAATGACATCCAGACGTTCACCAGCTTCGATGAGTCATTCAAGCCTGAGTCTCATTCAGTGGAACTAGCCGACGGGACCAAGTGCAGTGGAATAGCACAACGCAGAGGAACAGCGGTGATCTACCTACGTGACGATGCCGGGCGCCAGCAGACAGCGCAGCTGAGAGAGGCGTTGTACATGCCCTCATATCCTCACAACATCTTTTCGGTGGCAAGAGCAACAAATGGAGGAGCGACTATCACCTTCAAGAAAGGAGACAGTCACATAGTTACCAAAGACGGCAGCAGGTTTGACATCCATGAGAGTGATAACTTGTTTTATTTGCCAACCATTGAAAAGAATGTTATTGATAAATGTAAACAATGTGTGAGTCATGATGTGCAAACTTGGCACGAGATTTTTGGACATTGTAACTACGATGATGTACAAAGATTACAAGGTGTAGTGAAAGGTATGGAGATAAAAGGCAGTGCAGTAAAACCCGCATTCTGTGAGGTATGCACACAGGGAAAATTCACCCAGACAAGGAACAGAGAGCCAGATAGTAAAGCTAAAAAGCCTTTAGAACTAGTGCACACTGACCTAGCGGGTCCCATGCGGACACCAAGCATAGAAGGGCACAGATATGCACAGTCTTTCACCGATGACTACTCAGGGACCATATTGGTGTATTTTCTTATGTCTAAAGCAGATACAGTACAGGCTACAGAGCGGTTCTTAGCAGACATAGCACCTTATGGGGAAGTAAAATGTATCCGTTCAGATAACGGGACTGAGTTCACAAGTCGAGACTTCCAGACATTGTTGAGGAAAAATAGGATTAAACACGAGACGTCTGCACCATATTCTCCCCACCAAAACGGTACAGCAGAAAGAGGGTGGAGAACACTGTATGATATGGGCAGGTGTTTTCTCATAGAGAGTAAGCTACCAGATACGCTGTGGAACTACGCTATCCAAACAGCAGCTTACGTGAGAAACAGATGTTACAATAGACGTACAAAGAAAACGCCATACGAACTGTTAAACGGCAGGGAACCAAATGTATCCAAACTACAAAAATTTGGATCTGTATGTTTTGCTTACAAACAAGAGAAAGGCAAACTAGAGTCAAGGTGCGAGCAGGGTGTGTTCGTAGGTTATGACAAAAACAGCCCAGCTTACCTGGTGTATTATCCAGATACAGAGAAGGTTCAGAAGCATAGATTGGTGAAATTCACCCAAGCAGCCAAAGAGAAGGAAACACAAACACCTGAGTCACATACAGGATGTAATGACATAGAGGTACATCCCAGGGTCAACAAGGATGAAAATGTTGATGATGAATGTGTGTATGTGCCAGATGATTGTACCCAAAGTGATGTTTCCAGAGCTCTACCTGACATGACTGAACGTACACCACGGGATAGAGCTACTGAGACTGAGATTAGAAGGAACCCACCGAGAAACAGGAGACTTCCAAGCCACCTACAGGAGTTTGAGACCGAGGACACGGTTGACAAACTGATAACATGCGTGGACTTTTGTTACAGAGCCGTGTGCGACATTCCTCAAACCTACCAGGACGCCATAGTGTCATCCAAGTCAAAGCAGTGGAAAAATGCAATGGACGAGGAGATGAGATCACTGGAGGAAAACAAGACCTTCACCCTCACCCAGTTGCCACCGGGTAAACAGGCAGTGGGTGGTAGGTGGGTCTATGCACTCAAGAGTGACATTGATGGATCAGACAAGTACAAGGCAAGATTTGTGGCAAAAGGCTACAGTCAGAGACAAGGGACTGACTATGAGGAAACATTCTCACCTACAGCCGACATGACAAGTGTGCGGGTAATAATGCAAAAAGCAGCGCAAGAGGATCTTATTCTACACCAGATGGACGTTAAGACAGCTTATTTGCATGCACCAATTGACTGTGAGATATATCTGGAGCAGCCACAAGGTTATGAAAAAGAGTCTGAAAATGGTGAAAAAATGGTATGTAAATTGCACAAGTCTCTTTATGGTTTGAAACAATCAGGCAGGAACTGGAATGTGATGTTGCATACATATCTGAGTGAAAATGGTTTTGAACAGAACGCAGCAGACCACTGTGTGTACACGAGAGAAAAAGATAATGAGAAGGTTATTTTGCTAGTATGGGTGGATGATCTCATAATAGCAGCTAGTAGCGAGAATGTACTAAACAGTGTAAAAAGGATGCTTGCAGACAGGTTTAAAATGAAAGACCTTGGTAAGTTAAACCATTTTTTAGGGATAGACTTTGACCAGACAGAGGGCCAGGTAAAAATGTCACAGAAGAGATATGTAAACAAGATACTGGACAGATTTGAAATGCATAATTGCAGGCCCAGAGAGACTCCTTGTGAGCCAAAGCTTGAGTATTCAGAGGATGCTCAGAAAATGAAAGACCCAAGGAAATATAGGGAAGCTGTGGGAAGTTTAATTTACTTGTCCACATGCACTCGACCAGATCTAAGTTATGTGGTCAGTAAACTATCCCAGCACTTTGCTGACCCAACAGAGGAACACTGGAGCACAGTTAAACATGTGTTCAGATATCTCAAAAACACCACAGAACAGGAGTTACGTTTTAAAAGAAGTGAGACACTAGGTCTAAGAGTGTACTGTGATGCTGATTGGGCATCAGATGTAACAGACAGGCATAGTACAACAGGATTTTGTGTCAACATGAGTGAGAGGAGCGCTCTCATCTCTTGGAAAGCAAGAAAACAATCAACTGTGGCTTTGTCTACATGCGAAGCAGAGTATATGTCCTTAGCATCAGCTATACAGGAATGTATCTACTTAGAACAGCTGCTGAGAGGCATAGACAAATACGAGTATGCACAAACTAAAGTGTACGAAGACAATCAAGGTACTATTGCACTAGCCAGAAACCCAGTAAGCAGGCAAAGATGCAAACATATAGATATAAAGTACCACTTCATCAGAGAACATGTAAAAAGTGGGAAGATAATCTTAGAGTACTGTCCTACTGAGCAAATGGTTGCTGACGTGTTAACTAAACCAGCTACTAAACTTAAACTAAGAAGGTTTGCTCAGGACATGTTTGGTACTTAAATGTGCATAATGTATTTGTGTTTTATTTGGCCCAAAGAGGCAAACTGTGTTATTGTTTTGTTTTTCTAGATAACACAGTGAGTTAAGTGCGAGTGGGTGTGTTAAGTATTATTGTTTATGTCCGCCCTTGGACTCACTGTGTGTATTAAGGTACCAATTCTGTTTACCCTTTTGTTGATATATACGGTAATGACGTCACTACATTGAAGCTACCGGGGAAGAAAGTCCTGTGACAACGGACATGCGGATTGTTGTATGCGATTGACTGACGGAGAAGTTGTTGCGTTTAGCGCCAGTATGTTTGTTAAATAAATACGCTGTGTTTTCATCTAAAAAGGGAACCACGCATCGTCCTACTTTTCTCCACCACGCAGACAGCGGAAAAGTCACTGCTGCACACCATTTATTTGGTTAAGAAGAAGGAACCCCCCCTTTTTCACTTTACAAACATAAACCAAACGTTGCAGGTTGTCATTTCTTCATGGGCAGTGATAAACTCCGCACTCTGAAGGACCCAAGAGCGCTTTTTACTATGCCAACTTAACCACAGTGACGTGAGGCGACCGGGCGCGGACGCTAACTCACGCCCGGCAAGAGCGCTCGGAAGGCGGATAGGCTTTCACGGAAGCCCCGCCAGCAGGTCCGCGGGCCATTTAGGGTCCCATAAGTGACCGTGCGCGGTCTCTAACTCACGCCCGGCAGGAGTGCTCGGAGGGCGGATAGGCATTCACGGAAGTCCCGCCAGCCGGTCCGCGGGCTATTTAGGGTCCCATAACTGACCGGGCGCGGTCTCAAACCCACGCCCGGCAGGAGTGCTCGGAGGGCGGATAGGCATTCACGGAAGTCCCGCCAGCCGGTCCGCGGGCTATTTAGGGTCCCATAACTGACCGGTCGCGGTCTCAAACTCAGGCCCGGCAGGAGTGCTCGGAGGGCGGATAGGCATTCACGGAGGTCCCGCCAGCCGGTCCGCGGGCTATTTAGGGTCCCATAAGTGACCGGGCGCGGTCTCGAACTCACGCCCGGCAGGAGTGCTCGGAGGGCGGATAGGCTTTCACGGTGGTACCGCCAGCCGGTCCGCGGGCCATTTAGGGTCCCATAAGTGACCGGGCGCGGTCTCTAACTCAGGCCCGGCAGGAGTGCTCGGACGGCGGATAGGCATTCACGGAGGTACCGCCAGCCGGTCCGCGGGCCAATTAGGGTCCCATAAGTGACCGGGCGCGGTCTCTAACCCACGCCCGGCAGGAGTGCTCGGAGGGCGGACAGGCTTTCACGGAGCTCCCGCCAGCAGGTCCGCGGGCCAAATAGGGTCCCATAAGGGACCGGGGGCGGACGCTAAACCACGCACTCAACTCGGCACTCTGAAGCACCCAAGAGCGCTTTTTACTAGAAAACGTGCTCAGCTCGTCGAGAAAATGCACTCTAAGCAATACAATTAAAAATGCTTATAAAACATAAACCAAACGTTGCAGGTGGTCATTTCTTCATGCGCAGTGATAAACTCGGCACTCTGAAGCACCCAAGAGCGCTTTTTACTTTGCCAACCTAACCAGAGTGACGGGAGAGGCACCATCCAGAAAACGTGCTCAGCTCGTCGAGAAAATTCGATTAAGCAATAAAACTAAAAATGCTTATAAACCATAAACCAAACGTTGCAGGTGGTCATTTCTGCATGCGCAGTGATAAACTGGGCACTCTGAAGCCCCCAAGAGCACTTTTTACTATGCCAACCTAACCAGAGTGACGGGAGAGGCACCATCCAGAAAACGTGCTCAGCTCGTCGAGAAAATGCGATTTAAGCAATAAAACAAAAAATGCTTATAAAACATAAACCAAACGTTGCAGGTGGTCATTTCTGCATGCGCAGTGATAAACCCGGCACTCTGAAGCACCCAAGAGCGCTTTTTACTAGAAATAGTGCTCAGCTCGTCGAGAAAATGCGCTCTAAGCAATACAATTAAAAATGCTCATAAAACATAAACCAAACGTTGCAGGTGGTCATTTCTTTATGTGCAGTGATAAACTCGGCACTCTGAAGCACCCAAGAGCGCTTTTTACTTTGCCAACCTAACCAAGTGACGGGAGAGGCACCATCCAGAAAACGTGCTCAGCTCGTCGAGAAAATGCGATTTAAGCAATAAAACTAAAAATGCTTATAAAACATAAACCAAACGTTGCAGGTGGTCATTTCTGCATGCGCAGTGATAAACTGGGCACTCTGAAGCCCCCAAGAGCGCTTTTTACTATGCCAACCTAACCAGAGTGACGGGAGAGGCACCATCCAGAAAACGTGCTCAGCTCGTCGAGAAAATGCGATTTAAGCAATAAAACAAAAAATGCTTATAAAACATAAACCAAACGTTGCAGGTGGTCATTTCTGCATGCGCAGTGATAAACCCGGCACTCTGAAGCACCCAAGAGCGCTTTTTACTAGAAATAGTGCTCAGCTCGTCGAGAAAATGCGCTCTAAGCAATACAATTAAAAATGCTCATAAAACATAAACCAAACGTTGCAGGTGGTAATTTCTTTATGTGCAGTGATAAACTCGGCACTCTGAAGCACCCAAGAGCGCTTTTTACTTTGCCAACCTAACCAGAGTGACGGGAGAGGCACCATCCAGAAAACGTGCTCAGCTCGTCGAGAAAATGCGATTTAAGCAATAAAACTAAAAATGCTTATAAAACATAAACCAAACGTTGCAGGTGGTCATTTCTGCATGCGCAGTGATAAACTGGGCACTCTGAAGCCCCCAAGAGCGCTTTTTACTATGCCAACCTAACCAGAGTGACGGGAGAGGCACCATCCAGAAAACGTGCTCAGCTCGTCGAGAAAATGCGATTTAAGCAATAAAACAAAAAATGCTTATAAAACATAAACCAAACGTTGCAGGTGGTCATTTCTGCATGCGCAGTGATAAACCCGGCACTCTGAAGCACCCAAGAGCGCTTTTTACTAGAAATAGTGCTCAGCTCGTCGAGAAAATGCGCTCTAAGCAATACAATTAAAAATGCTCATAAAACATAAACCAAACGTTGCAGGTGGTCATTTCTTTATGTGCAGTGATAAACTCGGCACTCTGAAGCACCCAAGAGCGCTTTTTACTTTGCCAACCTAACCAGAGTGACGGGAGAGGCACCATCCAGAAAACGTGCTCAGCTCGTCGAGAAAATGCGATTTAAGCAATAAAACTAAAAATGTTATAAAACATAAACCAAACGTTGCAGGTGGTCATTTCTGCATGCGCAGTGATAAACTGGGCACTCTGAAGCCCCCAAGAGCGCTTTTTACTATGCCAACCTAACCAGAGTGACGGGAGAGGCACCATCCAGAAAACGTGCTCAGCTCGTCGAGAAAATGCGATTTAAGCAATAAAACAAAAAATGCTTATAAAACATAAACCAAACGTTGCAGGTGGTCATTTCTGCATGCGCAGTGATAAACCCGGCACTCTGAAGCACCCAAGAGCGCTTTTTACTAGAAATAGTGCTCAGCTCGTCGAGAAAATGCGCTCTAAGCAATACAATTAAAAATGCTCATAAAACATAAACCAAACGTTGCAGGTGGTCATTTCTTTATGTGCAGTGATAAACTCGGCACTCTGAAGCACCCAAGAGCGCTTTTTACTTTGCCAACCTAACCAGAGTGACGGGAGAGGCACCATCCAGAAAACGTGCTCAGCTCGTCGAGAAAATGCGATTTAAGCAATAAAACTAAAAATGCTTATAAAACATAAACCAAACGTTGCAGGTGGTCATTTCTGCATGCGCAGTGATAAACTGGGCACTCTGAAGCCCCCAAGAGCGCTTTTTACTATGCCAACCTAACCAGAGTGACGGGAGAGGCACCATCCAGAAAACGTGCTCAGCTCGTCGAGAAAATGCGATTTAAGCAATAAAACAAAAAATGCTTATAAAACATAAACCAAACGTTGCAGGTGGTCATTTCTGCATGCGCAGTGATAAACCCGGCACTCTGAAGCACCCAAGAGCGCTTTTTACTAGAAATAGTGCTCAGCTCGTCGAGAAAATGCGCTCTAAGCAATACAATTAAAAATGCTCATAAAACATAAACCAAACGTTGCAGGTGGTCATTTCTTTATGTGCAGTGATAAACTCGGCACTCTGAAGCACCCAAGAGCGCTTTTTACTTTGCCAACCTAACCAGAGTGACGGGAGAGGCACCATCCAGAAAACGTGCTCAGCTCGTCGAGAAAATGCGATTTAAGCAATAAAACTAAAAATGCTTATAAAACATAAACCAAACGTTGCAGGTGGTCATTTCTGCATGCGCAGTGATAAACTGGGCACTCTGAAGCCCCCAAGAGCACTTTTTACTATGCCAACCTAACCAGAGTGACGGGAGAGGCACCATCCAGAAAACGTGCTCAGCTCGTCGAGAAAATGCGATTTAAGCAATAAAACAAAAAATGCTTATAAAACATAAACCAAACGTTGCAGGTGGTCATTTCTGCATGCGCAGTGATAAACCCGGCACTCTGAAGCACCCAAGAGCGCTTTTTACTAGAAATAGTGCTCAGCTCGTCGAGAAAATGCGCTCTAAGCAATACAATTAAAAATGCTCATAAAACATAAACCAAACGTTGCAGGTGGTCATTTCTTTATGTGCAGTGATAAACTCGGCACTCTGAAGCACCCAAGAGCGCTTTTTACTTTGCCAACCTAACCAGAGTGACGGGAGAGGCACCATCCAGAAAACGTGCTCAGCTCGTCGAGAAAATGCGATTTAAGCAATAAAACTAAAAATGCTTATAAAACATAAACCAAACGTTGCAGGTGGTCATTTCTGCATGCGCAGTGATAAACTGGGCACTCTGAAGCCCCCAAGAGCGCTTTTTACTATGCCAACCTAACCAGAGTGACGGGAGAGGCACCATCCAGAAAACGTGCTCAGCTTGTCGAGAAAATGCGATTTAAGCAATAAAACAAAAAATGCTTATAAAACATAAACCAAACGTTGCAGGTGGTCATTTCTGCATGCGCAGTGATAAACCCGGCACTCTGAAGCACCCAAGAGCGCTTTTTACTAGAAATAGTGCTCAGCTCGTCGAGAAAATGCGCTCTAAGCAATACAATTAAAAATGCTCATAAAACATAAACCAAACGTTGCAGGTGGTCATTTCTTTATGTGCAGTGATAAACTCGGCACTCTGAAGCACCCAAGAGCGCTTTTTACTTTGCCAACCTAACCAGAGTGACGGGAGAGGCACCATCCAGAAAACGTGCTCAGCTCGTCGAGAAAATGCGATTTAAGCAATAAAACTAAAAATGCTTATAAAACATAAACCAAACGTTGCAGGTTGTCATTTCTTCATGCGCAGTGATAAACTCCGCACTCTGAAGGACCCAAGAGCGCTTTTTACTATGCCAACTTAACCAGAGTGACGTGAGGCGACCGGGCGCGGACGCTAACTCACGCCCGGCAAGAGCGCTCGGAAGGCGGATAGGCTTTCACGGAGGCACCGCCAGCAGGTCCGCGGGCCATTTAGGGTCCCATAAGTGACCGGGCGCGGTCTCAAACCCACGCCCGGCAGGAGTGCTCGGAGGGCGGATAGGCATTCACGGAGGTCCCGCCAGCCGGTCCGCGGGCTATTTAGGGTCCCATAACTGACCGGGCGCGGTCTCAAACTCAGGCCCGGCAGGAGTGCTCGGAGGGCGGATAGGCATTCACGGAAGTCCCGCCAGCCGGTCCGCGGGCTATTTAGGGTCCCATAACTGACCGGGCGCGGTCTCAAACTAAGGCCCGGCAGGAGTGCTCGGAGGGCGGATAGGCATTCACGGAGGTCCCGCCAGCCGGTCCGCGGGCTATTTAGGGTCCCATAACTGACCGGGCGCGGTCTCTAACCCACGACCGGCAGGAGTGCTCGGAGGGCGGATAGGCATTCACGGAGTTCCCGCCAGCCGGTCCGCGGGCCATTCAGGGTCCCATACATGACCGGGCGCGGTCTCTAACCCACGCCCGGCGGGAGTGCTCGGAGGGCGGATAGGCATCCACGGACGTCCCGCCAGCCGGTCCGCGGGCCATTCAGGGTCCCATACATGACCGGGCGCGGTCTCGAACTCAGGCCCGGCAGGAGTGCTCGGAGGGCGGATAGGCATTCACGGAGGTACCGCCAGCAGGTCCGCGGGCCATTTAGGGTCCCATAAGTGACCGGGCGCGGTCTCTAACCCACGCCCGGCAGGAGTGCTCGGAGGGCGGACAGGCTTTCACGGAGCTCCCGCCAGCCGGTCCGCGGGCCATTTAGGGTCCCATAAGTGACCGGGCGCGGTCTCGAACTCACGCCCGGCAGGAGTGCTCGGAGGGCGGATAGGCTTTCACGGTGGTACCGCCAGCCGGTCCGCGGGCCAAATAGGGTCCCATAAGGGACCGGGGGCGGACGCTAAACCACGCACTCAACTCGGCACTCTGAAGCACCCAAGAGCGCTTTTTACTAGAAAACGTGCTCAGCTCGTCGAGAAAATGCACTCTAAGCAATACAATTAAAAATGCTTATAAAACATAAACCAAACGTTGCAGGTGGTCATTTCTTCATGCGCAGTGATAAACTCGGCACTCTGAAGCACCCAAGAGCGCTTTTTACTTTGCCAACCTAACCAGAGTGACGGGAGAGGCACCATCCAGAAAACGTGCTCAGCTCGTCGAGAAAATGCGATTTAAGCAATAAAACTAAAAATGCTTATAAAACATAAACCAAACGTTGCAGGTGGTCATTTCTGCATGCGCAGTGATAAACTGGGCACTCTGAAGCCCCCAAGAGCACTTTTTACTATGCCAACCTAACCAGAGTGACGGGAGAGGCACCATCCAGAAAACGTGCTCAGCTCGTCGAGAAAATGCGATTTAAGCAATAAAACAAAAAATGCTTATAAAACATAAACCAAACGTTGCAGGTGGTCATTTCTGCATGCGCAGTGATAAACCCGGCACTCTGAAGCACCCAAGAGCGCTTTTTACTAGAAATAGTGCTCAGCTCGTCGAGAAAATGCGCTCTAAGCAATACAATTAAAAATGCTCATAAAACATAAACCAAACGTTGCAGGTGGTCATTTCTTTATGTGCAGTGATAAACTCGGCACTCTGAAGCACCCAAGAGCGCTTTTTACTTTGCCAACCTAACCAGAGTGACGGGAGAGGCACCATCCAGAAAACGTGCTCAGCTCGTCGAGAAAATGCGATTTAAGCAATAAAACTAAAAATGCTTATAAAACATAAACCAAACGTTGCAGGTGGTTATTTCTGCATGCGCAGTGATAAACCCGGCACTCTGAAGCACCCAAGAGCGCTTTTTACTAGAAATAGTGCTCAGCTCGTCGAGAAAATGCGCTCTAAGCAATACAATTAAAAATGCTCATAAAACATAAACCAAACGTTGCAGGTGGTCATTTCTTTAGGTGCAGTGATAAACTCGGCACTCTGAAGCACCCAAGAGCGCTTTTTACTTTGCCAACCTAACCAGAGTGACGGGAGAGGCACCATCCAGAAAACGTGCTCAGCTCTTCGAGAAAATGCGATTTAAGCAATAAAACTAAAAATGCTTATAAAACATAAACCAAACGTTGCAGGTGGTTATTTCTGCATGCGCAGTGATAAACCCGGCACTCTGAAGCACCCAAGAGCGCTTTTTACTAGAAATAGTGCTCAGCTCGTCGAGAAAATGCGCTCTAAGCAATACAATTAAAAATGCTCATAAAACATAAACCAAACGTTGCAGGTGGTCATTTCTTTATGTGCAGTGATAAACTCGGCACTCTGAAGCACCCAAGAGCGCTTTTTACTTTGCCAACCTAACCAGAGTGACGGGAGAGGCACCATCCAGAAAACGTGCTCAGCTCGTCGAGAAAATGCGATTTAAGCAATAAAACTAAAAATGCTTATAAAACATAAACCAAACGTTGCAGGTGGTCATTTCTGCATGCGCAGTGATAAACTGGGCACTCTGAAGCCCCCAAGAGCGCTTTTTACTATGCCAACCTAACCAGAGTGACGGGAGAGGCACCATCCAGAAAACGTGCTCAGCTCGTCGAGAAAATGCGATTTAAGCAATAAAACAAAAAATGCTTATAAAACATAAACCAAACGTTGCAGGTGGTCATTTCTGCATGCGCAGTGATAAACCCGGCACTCTGAAGCACCCAAGAGCGCTTTTTACTAGAAATAGTGCTCAGCTCGTCGAGAAAATGCGCTCTAAGCAATACAATTAAAAATGCTCATAAAACATAAACCAAACGTTGCAGGTGGTCATTTCTTTATGTGCAGTGATAAACTCGGCACTCTGAAGCACCCAAGAGCGCTTTTTACTTTGCCAACCTAACCAGAGTGACGGGAGAGGCACCATCCAGAAAACGTGCTCAGCTCGTCGAGAAAATGCGATTTAAGCAATAAAACTAAAAATGCTTATAAAACATAAACCAAACGTTGCAGGTGGTCATTTCTGCATGCGCAGTGATAAACTGGGCACTCTGAAGCCCCCAAGAGCGCTTTTTACTATGCCAACCTAACCAGAGTGACGGGAGAGGCACCATCCAGAAAACGTGCTCAGCTCGTCGAGAAAATGCGATTTAAGCAATAAAACAAAAAATGCTTATAAAACATAAACCAAACGTTGCAGGTGGTCATTTCTGCATGCGCAGTGATAAACCCGGCACTCTGAAGCACCCAAGAGCGCTTTTTACTAGAAATAGTGCTCAGCTCGTCGAGAAAATGCGCTCTAAGCAATACAATTAAAAATGCTCATAAAACATAAACCAAACGTTGCAGGTGGTCATTTCTTTATGTGCAGTGATAAACTCGGCACTCTGAAGCACCCAAGAGCGCTTTTTACTTTGCCAACCTAACCAGAGTGACGGGAGAGGCACCATCCAGAAAACGTGCTCAGCTCGTCGAGAAAATGCGATTTAAGCAATAAAACTAAAAATGCTTATAAAACATAAACCAAACGTTGCAGGTGGTCATTTCTGCATGCGCAGTGATAAACTGGGCACTCTGAAGCCCCCAAGAGCGCTTTTTACTATGCCAACCTAACCAGAGTGACGGGAGAGGCACCATCCAGAAAACGTGCTCAGCTCGTCGAGAAAATGCGATTTAAGCAATAAAACAAAAAATGCTTATAAAACATAAACCAAACGTTGCAGGTGGTCATTTCTGCATGCGCAGTGATAAACCCGGCACTCTGAAGCACCCAAGAGCGCTTTTTACTAGAAATAGTGCTCAGCTCGTCGAGAAAATGCGCTCTAAGCAATACAATTAAAAATGCTCATAAAACATAAACCAAACGTTGCAGGTGGTCATTTCTTTATGTGCAGTGATAAACTCGGCACTCTGAAGCACCCAAGAGCGCTTTTTACTTTGCCAACCTAACCAGAGTGACGGGAGAGGCACCATCCAGAAAACGTGCTCAGCTCGTCGAGAAAATGCGATTTAAGCAATAAAACAAAAAATGCTTATAAAACATAAACCAAACGTTGCAGGTGGTCATTTCTGCATGCGCAGTGATAAACCCGGCACTCTGAAGCACCCAAGAGCGCTTTTTACTAGAAATAGTGCTCAGCTCGTCGAGAAAATGCGCTCTAAGCAATACAATTAAAAATGCTCATAAAACATAAACCAAACGTTGCAGGTGGTCATTTCTTTATGTGCAGTGATAAACTCGGCACTCTGAAGCACCCAAGAGCGCTTTTTACTTTGCCAACCTAACCAGAGTGACGGGAGAGGCACCATCCAGAAAACGTGCTCAGCTCGTCGAGAAAATGCGATTTAAGCAATAAAACTAAAAATGCTTATAAAACATAAACCAAACGTTGCAGGTTGTCATTTCTTCATGCGCAGTGATAAACTCCGCACTCTGAAGGACCCAAGAGCGCTTTTTACTCTGCCAACTTAACCACAGTGACGTGAGGCGAGCGGGCGCGGACGCTAACTCACGACCGGCAAGAGCGCTCGGAAGGCGGATAGGCTTTCACGGAAGCCCCGCCAGCAGGTCCGCGGGCCATTTAGGGTCCCATAAGTGACCGTGCGCGGTCTCTAACTCACGCCCGGCAGGAGTCCTCGGAGGGCGGATAGGCTTTCACGGAGGTACCGCCAGCCGGTCCGCGGGCTATTTAGGGTCCCATAACTGACCGGGCGCGGTCTCAAACCCACGCCCGGCAGGAGTGCTCGGAGGGCGGATAGGCATTCACGGAGGTCCCGCCAGCCGGTCCGCGGGCTATTTAGGGTCCCATAACTGACCGGGCGCGGTCTCAAACTCAGGCCCGGCAGGAGTGCTCGGAGGGCGGATAGGCATTCACGGAGGTCCCGCCAGCCGGTCCGCAGGCTATTTAGGGTCCCATAACTGACCGGGCGCGGTCTCT
This sequence comes from Syngnathus acus, assembly GCF_901709675.1. Lineage (NCBI taxonomy): Eukaryota > Metazoa > Chordata > Actinopteri > Syngnathiformes > Syngnathidae > Syngnathus > Syngnathus acus. Next base: position 42,632 of record NW_023590230.1, read on the forward strand.
AACCCACGCCCGGCAGGAGTGCTCGGAGGGCGGATAGGCATTCACGGAGGTCCCGCCAGCCGGTCCGCGGGCCATTCAGGGTCCCATACATGACCGGGCGCGGTCTCTAACCCACGCCCGGCGGGAGTGCTCGGAGGGCGGATAGGCATCCACGGACGTCCCGCCAGCAGGTCCGCGGGCCATTCAGGGTCCCATACATGACCGGGCGCGGTCTCGAACTCAGGCCCGGCAGGAGTGCTCGGAGGGCGGATAGGCATTCACGGAGGTACCGCCAGCAGGTCCGCGGGCCATTTAGGGTCCCATAAGTGACCGGGCGCGGTCTCGAACTCACGCCCGGCAGGAGTGCTCGGAGGGCGGATAGGATTTCACGGTGGTACCGCCAGCCGGTCCGCGGGCCATTTAGGGTCCCATAAGTGACCGGGCGCGGTCTCTAACCCACGCCCGGCAGGAGTGCTCGGAGGGCGGACAGGCTTTCACGGAGCTCCCGCCAGCAGGTCCGCGGGCCATTTAGGGTCCCATAAGTGACCGGGCGCGGTCTCGAACTCACGCCCGGCAGGAGTGCTAAGAGGGCGGATAGGCTTTCACGGTGGTACCGCCAGCCGGTCCGCGGGCCATTTAGGGTCCCATAAGTGACCGGGCGCGGTCTCTAACTCAGGCCCGGCAGGAGTGCTCGGACGGCGGATAGGCATTCACGGAGGTACCGCCAGCCGGTCCGCGGGCCAATTAGGGTCCCATAAGTGACCGGGCGCGGTCTCTAACCCACGCCCGGCAGGAGTGCTCGGAGGGCGGACAGGCTTTCACGGAGGTCCCGCCAGCCGGTCCGCGGGCCATTTAGGGTCCCATAAGTGACCGGGCGCGGTCTCGAACTCACGCCCGGCAGGAGTGCTCGGAGGGCGGATAGGCTTTCACGGTGGTACCGCCAGCCGGTCCGCGGGCCAAATAGGGTCCCATAAGGGACCGGGGGCGGACGCTAAACCACGCACTCAACTCGGCAACTTTAAGCAATAAAACTAAAAATGCTTATAAAACATAAACCAAACGTTGCAGGTTGTCATTTCTTCATGGGCAGTGATAAACTCCGCACTCTGAAGGACCCAAGAGCGCTTTTTACTATGCCAACTTAACCACAGTGACGTGAGGCGACCGGGCGCGGACGCTAACTCACGCCCGGCAAGAGCGCTCGGAAGGCGGATAGGCTTTCACGGAAGCCCCGCCAGCAGGTCCGCGGGCCATTTAGGGTCCCATAAGTGACCGTGCGCGGTCTCTAACTGACGCCCGGCAGGAGTGCTCGGAGGGCGGATAGGCTTTCACGGAGTTACCGCCAGCCGGTCCGCGGGCTATTTAGGGTCCCATAACTGACCGGGCGCGGTCTCAAACCCACGCCCGGCAGGAGTGCTCGGAGGGCGGATAGGCATTCACGGAGGTCCCGCCAGCCGGTCCGCGGGCTATTTAGGGTCCCATAACTGACCGGGCGCGGTCTCAAACTCAGGCCCGGCAGGAGTGCTCGGAGGGCGGATAGGCATTCACGGAAGTCCCGCCAGCCGGTCCGCGGGCTATTTAGGGTCCCATAACTGACCGGTCGCGGTCTCAAACTCAGGCCCGGCAGGAGTGCTCGGAGGGCGGATAGGCATTCACGGAGGTCCCGCCAGCCGGCCCGCGGGCTATTTAGGGTCCCATAACTGACCGGGCGCGGTCTCTAACCCACGCCCGGCAGGAGTGCTCGGAGGGCGGATAGGCATTCACGGAGGTTCCGCGAGCCGGTCCGCGGGCCATTCAGGGTCCCATACATGACCGGGCGCGGTCTCTAACCCACGCCCGGCGGGAGTGCTCGGAGGGCGGATAGGCATCCACGGAGGTCCCGCCAGCCGGTCCGCGGGCCATTCAGGGTCCCATACATGACCGGGCGCGGTCTCGAACTCAGGCCCGGCAGGAGTGCTCGGAGGGCGGATAGGCATTCACGGAGGTACCGCTAGCAGGTCCGCGGGCCATTTAGGGTCCCATAAGTGACCGGAGCGCGGTCTCGAACTCACGCCCGGCAGGAGTGCTCGGAGGGCGGATAGGCTTTCACGGTGGTACCGCCAGCCGGTCCGCGGGCCATTTAGGGTCCCATAAGTGACCGGGCGCGGTCTCTAACTCAGGCCCGGCAGGAGTGCTCGGACGGCGGATAGGCATTCACGGAGGTACCGCCAGCCGGTCCGCGGGCCAATTAGGGTCCCATAAGTGACCGGGCGCGGTCTCTAACCCACGCCCGGCAGGAGTGCTCGGAGGGCGGACAGGCTTTCACGGAGCTCCCGCCAGCCGGTCCGCGGGCCAAATAGGGTCCCATAAGGGACCGGGGGCGGACGCTAAACCACGCACTCAACTCGGCACTCTGAAGCACCCAAGAGCGCTTTTTACTAGAAATAGTGCTCAGCTCGTCGAGAAAATGCGCTCTAAGCAATACAATTAAAAATGCTCATAAAACATAAACCAAACGTTGCAGGTGGTCATTTCTTTATGTGCAGTGATAAACTCGGCACTCTGAAGCACCCAAGAGCGCTTTTTACTTTGCCAACCTAACCAGAGTGACGGGAGAGGCACCATCCAGAAAACGTGCTCAGCTCGTCGAGAAAATGCGATTTAAGCAATAAAACTAAAAATGCTTATAAAACATAAACCAAACGTTGCAGGTGGTCATTTCTGCATGTGCAGTGATAAACTGGGCACTCTGAAGCCCCCAAGAGCGCTTTTTGCTATGCCAACCTAACCAGAGTGACGGGAGAGGCACCATCCAGAAAACGTGCTCAGCTCGTCGAGAAAATGCGATTTAAGCAATAAAACAAAAAATGCTTATAAAACATAAACCAAACGTTGCAGGTGGTCATTTCTGCATGCGCAGTGATAAACCCGCCACTCTGAAGCACCCAAGAGCGCTTTTTACTAGAAATAGTGCTCAGCTCGTCGAGAAAATGCGCTCTAAGCAATACAATTAAAAATGCTCATAAAACATAAACCAAACGTTGCAGGTGGTCATTTCTTTATGTGCAGTGATAAACTCGGCACTCTGAAGCACCCAAGAGCGCTTTTTACTTTGCCAACCTAACCAGAGTGACGGGAGAGGCACCATCCAGAAAACGTGCTCAGCTCGTCGAGAAAATGCGATTTAAGCAATAAAACTAAAAATGCTTATAAAACATAAACCAAACGTTGCAGGTGGTCATTTCTGCATGTGCAGTGATAAACTGGGCACTCTGAAGCCCCCAAGAGCGCTTTTTGCTATGCCAACCTAACCAGAGTGACGGGAGAGGCACCATCCAGAAAACGTGCTCAGCTCGTCGAGAAAATGCGATTTAAGCAATAAAACAAAAAATGCTTATAAAACATAAACCAAACGTTGCAGGTGGTCATTTCTGCATGCGCAGTGATAAACCCGCCACTCTGAAGCACCCAAGAGCGCTTTTTACTAGAAATAGTGCTCAGCTCGTCGAGAAAATGCGCTCTAAGCAATACAATTAAAAATGCTCATAAAACATAAACCAAACGTTGCAGGTGGTCATTTCTTTATGTGCAGTGATAAACTCGGCACTCTGAAGCACCCAAGAGCGCTTTTTACTTTGCCAACCTAACCAGAGTGACGGGAGAGGCACCATCCAGAAAACGTGCTCAGCTCGTCGAGAAAATGCGATTTAAGCAATAAAACTAAAAATGCTTATAAAACATAAACCAAACGTTGCAGGTGGCCATTTCTGCATGCGCAGTGATAAACTGGGCACTCTGAAGCCCCCAAGAGCACTTTTTACTATGCCAACCTAACCAGAGTGACGGGAGAGGCACCATCCAGAAAACGTGCTCAGCTCGTCGAGAAAATGCGATTTAAGCAATAAAACAAAAAATGCTTATAAAACATAAACCAAACGTTGCAGGTGGTCATTTCTGCATGCGCAGTGATAAACCCGGCACTCTGAAGCACCCAAGAGCGCTTTTTACTAGAAATAGTGCTCAGCTCGTCGAGAAAATGCGCTCTAAGCAATACAATTAAAAATGCTCATAAAACATAAACCAAACGTTGCAGGTGGTCATTTCTTTATGTGCAGTGATAAACTCGGCACTCTGAAGCACCCAAGAGCGCTTTTTACTTTGCCAACCTAACCAGAGTGACGGGAGAGGCACCATCCAGAAAACGTGCTCAGCTCGTCGAGAAAATGCGATTTAAGCAATAAAACTAAAAATGCTTATAAAACATAAACCAAACGTTGCAGGTGGTCATTTCTGCATGCGCAGTGATAAACTGGGCACTCTGAAGCCCCCAAGAGCGCTTTTTACTATGCCAACCTAACCAGAGTGACGGGAGAGGCACCATCCAGAAAACGTGCTCAGCTCGTCGAGAAAATGCGATTTAAGCAATAAAACAAAAAATGCTTATAAAACATAAACCAAACGTTGCAGGTGGTCATTTCTGCATGCGCAGTGATAAACCCGGCACTCTGAAGCACCCAAGAGCGCTTTTTACTAGAAATAGTGCTCAGCTCGTCGAGAAAATGCGCTCTAAGCAATACAATTAAAAATGCTCATAAAACATAAACCAAACGTTGCAGGTGGTCATTTCTTCATGTGCAGTGATAAACTCGGCACTCTGAAGCACCCAAGAGCGCTTTTTACTTTGCCAACCTAACCAGAGTGACGGGAGAGGCACCATCCAGAAAACGTGCTCAGCTCGTCGAGAAAATGCGATTTAAGCAATAAAACTAAAAATGCTTATAAAACATAAACCAAACGTTGCAGGTGGTCATTTCTGCATGCGCAGTGATAAACTGGGCACTCTGAAGCCCCCAAGAGCGCTTTTTACTATGCCAACCTAACCAGAGTGACGGGAGAGGCACCATCCAGAAAACGTGCTCAGCTCGTCGAGAAAATGCGATTTAAGCAATAAAACAAAAAATGCTTATAAAACATAAACCAAACGTTGCAGGTGGTCATTTCTGCATGCGCAGTGATAAACCCGGCACTCTGAAGCACCCAAGAGCGCTTTTTACTAGAAATAGTGCTCAGCTCGTCGAGAAAATGCGCTCTAAGCAATACAATTAAAAATGCTCATAAAACATAAACCAAACGTTGCAGGTGGTCATTTCTTTATGTGCAGTGATAAACTCGGCACTCTGAAGCACCCAAGAGCGCTTTTTACTTTGCCAACCTAACCAGAGTGACGGGAGAGGCACCATCCAGAAAACGTGCTCAGCTCGTCGAGAAAATGCGATTTAAGCAATAAAACTAAAAATGCTTATAAAACATAAACCAAACGTTGCAGGTGGTCATTTCTGCATGCGCAGTGATAAACTGGGCACTCTGAAGCCCCCAAGAGCGCTTTTTACTATGCCAACCTAACCAGAGTGACGGGAGAGGCACCATCCAGAAAACGTGCTCAGCTCGTCGAGAAAATGCGATTTAAGCAATAAAACAAAAAATGCTTATAAAACATAAACCAAACGTTGCAGGTGGTCATTTCTGCATGCGCAGTGATAAACCCGGCACTCTGAAGCACCCAAGAGCGCTTTTTACTAGAAATAGTGCTCAGCTCGTCGAGAAAATGCGCTCTAAGCAATACAATTAAAAATGCTCATAAAACATAAACCAAACGTTGCAGGTGGTCATTTCTTCATGTGCAGTGATAAACTCGGCACTCTGAAGCACCCAAGAGCGCTTTTTACTTTGCCAACCTAACCAGAGTGACGGGAGAGGCACCATCCAGAAAACGTGCTCAGCTCGTCGAGAAAATGCGATTTAAGCAATAAAACTAAAAATGCTTATAAAACATAAACCAAACGTTGCAGGTGGTCATTTCTGCATGCGCAGTGATAAACTGGGCACTCTGAAGCCCCCAAGAGCGCTTTTTACTATGCCAACCTAACCAGAGTGACGGGAGAGGCACCATCCAGAAAACGTGCTCAGCTCGTCGAGAAAATGCGATTTAAGCAATAAAACAAAAAATGCTTTTAAAACATAAACCAAACGTTGCAGGTGGTCATTTCTGCATGCGCAGTGATGAACCCGGCACTCTGAAGCACCCAAGAGCGCTTTTTACAAGAAATAGTGCTCAGCTCGTCGAGAAAATGCGCTCTAAGCAATACAATTAAAAATGCTCATAAAACATAAACCAAACGTTGCAGGTGGTCATTTCTTTATGTGCAGTGATAAACTCGGCACTCTGAAGCACCCAAGAGCGCTTTTTACTTTGCCAACCTAACCAGAGTGACGGGAGAGGCACCATCCAGAAAACGTGCTCAGCTCGTCGAGAAAATGCGATTTAAGCAATAAAACTAAAAATGCTTATAAAACATAAACCAAACGTTGCAGGTGGTCATTTCTGCATGCGCAGTGATAAACTGGGCACTCTGAAGCCCCCAAGAGCGCTTTTTACTATGCCAACCTAACCAGAGTGACGGGAGAGGCACCATTCAGAAAACGTGCTCAGCTCGTCGAGAAAATGCGATTTAAGCAATAAAACAAAAAATGCTTATAAAACATAAACCAAACGTTGCAGGTGGTCATTTCTGCATGCGCAGTGATAAACCCGGCACTCTGAAGCACCCAAGAGCGCTTTTTACTAGAAATAGTGCTCAGCTCGTCGAGAAAATGCGCTCTAAGCAATACAATTAAAAATGCTCATAAAACATAAACCAAACGTTGCAGGTGGTCATTTCTTTATGTGCAGTGATAAACTCGGCACTCTGAAGCACCCAAGAGCGCTTTTTACTTTGCCAACCTAACCAGAGTGACGGGAGAGGCACCATCCAGAAAACGTGCTCAGCTCGTCGAGAAAATGCGATTTAAGCAATAAAACTAAAAATGCTTATAAAACATAAACCAAACGTTGCAGGTGGTCATTTCTGCATGCGCAGTGATAAACTGGGCACTCTGATATTTGCGGCTGAGAGCGTATTGCTATTGCAAAAGGCTCTATCGCTAAGGAGAAAAGCAGGGGAGACAGAGGGCAGCCCTGACGACAGCCTCTTTTTATTTGAATTGGTTTTGAAAAATGTCTGTTAGTTAAAATTTCTGCTGTTGGATTTCTGTAAAGTATTTTTATCCACTTTGTAAAATTGCTTCCAAGGCCAAATCTATCTAAAATATTAAAAAGATATGGCCATTCTACCCTATCGAAGGCCTTTTCTGCGTCAAGAGAAAGGAGTGCACAGTCTCTTTCCTCTTTTTTGTAATGTAGAACATTTGTAACCCTCCTCACATTGTGAAAGCCTTGTCTTCCACTTATGAACCCATTTTGATCGTTACTTATTACCGTAGGGAGGATAGTCTGAAGCCGCCTTGCCAATATTTTACAAATTATTTTGAGGTCAGAGTTTAAAAGACTGATAGGTCTCAGGTTTTCACATTTCGTCTGAGGTTTACCGGGTTTTGGCAGTAGAACTATTGACGCTTCATTCAAGGACAGCGGGAGGCAATTTCTTTCAAATGCTTCTGTTATCATATCTAACAAAGGCGCCAGCAGTTTATCTTTAAATTTTCTGTAGATATCAATAGGAATGCCATCAGGGCCCGCCCCTTTACCTAACTTCATTGCGTCAATGGCACTTGCAATATCTTCTTTTGTTATTTCTAATTCTAGTTCTTTTTTTTGTTCATCTGAGACAGTCGGAACATTTAATCCATCCAAGACTTCATCCATGGTCTGAATATTACAGTTTGTTTCTGTGTTGTACAAATTTTGATAGTATTCTTTAAATGCATCATTAATCTCTTTTGGGTTAACTATTGTTCGACCTCTATTTTCTAAAGTAGTAATTGTTGTTTTCGATTCAAGTTGCTTTATTTGCCACGCTAATAGTCTCCCAGCCTTGTCCCCTTGTTCGTAGAATGACTGCCTTAGCCGTAAGAGACTGGATGCAGCTTTAAGGCTGGATTGTTTTTCATATTCTGCTCTCAGGAGTAGAAGTTCTTTTGCCGCCACAGGATCGTTGTTCTGAAATACTTTCTCCTGGGCTTTGTTGATATTATTTTCCAGGAGTTTTAGTTCTTGTTTAGCTTTTTTAGCTTTTTGGCCAGTATAACTAATTATGTGTCCTCTGAGGAATGCTTTAAAAGCGTCCCATCTGACTCCTGCGGATGTTTGATCCCTATTAAATAAAAAATACTCATCAATTTGATTTCCTATAAAACGTATAAATTCTTCATCTTGCAACCACTTGTGCTGAAACCTCCATCTCGGTGGATCACAGGTGATATCATCATCTCGATAAACTAGTTTACAAGGTGCATGATCTGATATAGCAATATTATCATATGAACAATTTGTAATTTTTGATATCAAATTTGCTGATATTAAATAATAATCTATACGTGAAAATGTTCGGAATGTTGCAGAATAACATGAATATGATCTACTTTGTGGATTCAGTGTTCTCCAAATATCTGTTAATTTCAGGTCCTTCATGAATTGTTTTATAGTTGATCTACAGTTATTATGAGACTGGTCTACTCCCGTTGAGCGGTCCCACCCTGGTTCTAACGTACAATTGTAGTCTCCTGCTATTATATGATGACCCGACAGAGATGGAAGCATAAGAAACAAGTCTTCATAGAAAGAAGAGTCGTCAATATTAGGACCATACACATTTACCAAATTTATGCTTTCTGTTAATAGCGAACCTTGAATTATCAAGTACCGGCCCCTCTTATCTTTAATAACATTGTTTACCTGGAATGGAACAGTTTCATGAATGAGTATCATTACTCCTCTAGCGCGAGAGGTAAATGCAGATGTATATATATTACCCCGCCACCTTCTTCTGATCCTTTTTTCATCGCCCTCCATCAGATGAGTTTCTTGTAAAAACACCACTTTAGCATCCATATTTTTAAGTTTGCTCATGACCTGCTTAACCTTTTTATAACGCTGGAGCCCCCTGCAGTTCCAAGTTACAAAATTAAGATTTACACCTTGCGCCATGTTAACACTTTAAAGTTAGTCATAAAACAAAAGTATCAGTGCAACCTTCTTGTGAACAGTTGTTGCCAAATTACCAGTAGACATAAATAAGATTTTGAGAGAAGCATAACACTGAACACAACAAACCCGTGTATAACACCCCAAAACAAAATTACACCCCAACCCCCCCGCCCGTGGGCTCCCCTCCCCCCATGATGCAGCCTCCGTCATCGCCTGCGATTGATCCACACTTCGTGAGGAGCAGTCTAACCTTCCTCTTGTCTCAAAAACATATGCAAGCCGCTGCTATATGCGCTTCTGTTCGTATTAGTATATCCTAGCTGCTGTCCTTTGGTTGTAGTAAATGTAGAGTAGTGATAAAGTAGTCATTTAACATAAAACAAATAACCAATCATAACACATCACTCATAAACATCACAAATACTGATATAAATTACAACCCTACGCTTCTTCACCATTCTGGGTCTTACGTATGAATTTCCAAGCCTCCGCCGGCGTCTTGAAAGCAAAAGTCTTTCCATCTTGGGTCACCAGTAGCTTTGCCGGGTGTATTATTCCATGTCTTAGTCCCAATTTGCGCAACTCTTCTCGGACAGGATCAAACAGTTTGCGTTGCTGGTGTACCTCAGCGGCAAGATCAGGGTAGAAGCGTATTTGTTGCCCCTCGTAGCGAATGTTCCCTTTTGCTCTCGCCGCAGTAACTGTAGCCATCTTATCCCGACAGTTAAGGAATTTCATGATCAGAACACGGGGCAGTTCGTTGTTATCTCGTCTCGGGCCAATCCTGTGGGCTCTCTCGATGATAAAGGGAGTAGCATAAATTCCACGACCAAATGTCTCCGGTAGCCATTTTTCCAAAAACTTACAGGGGTCTCGCCCTTCAGATCCTTCTGGCAGAAATGCGAGTCTTAAGTTGTTGCGCCTGGATCGCGATTCCAAGTCCAGCATTTTTTCTTCGAGCACTTTCTGTTTCGCTTCCATAGTACATGTCTTAGCCCGCAGGATCTCCACTTCGTCTTCCGCGTTAGAAATGCGGGTTTCGGCTTCGTTCACTCTTTTGACACAATCCTTTATCTCCTCACGGATATTGTCCAAGTCTGTTTTGATAGTAGTGACGATATCAAGGATTTTATCCACCTTACTGTCCTGAGTTTTCCCCTCCGCACCTGTAGCCCCAGCTAGCTGCGCAGTGTTGCTGCCGTCGCTAGCCTTAGCTTTCACCTGGTCACGGAGAGTGTAGTCCATTAGCTTGGTTTGTTTCGCCTTTTCGTTGGCATCCTGCGGAGTTTTCATTGCTTTTGGAGGCATATTCAAGAGTTAGGAGTGGTAATGAATCACACTATGCAGCTAAGGAAAAAAATTTTGTATCAGAAATTAGCACAAATAGCGGAGCGGCGAAAAAAACACGTCTTTTCACATGGCCGCCATAACCGGAACTCTGAGAAAATGCGATTTAAGCAATAAAACAAAAAATGCTTATAAAACATAAACCAAACGTTGCAGGTTGTCATTTCTGCATGCGCAGTGATAAACTCGGCACTCTGAAGCACCCAAGAGCGCTTTTAACTAGAAAACGTGCTCAGCTCGTCGAGAAAATGCGCTCTAAGCAATACAATTAAAAATGCTTATAAAACATAAACCAAACGTTGCAGGTGGTCATTTCTGCATGCGCAGTGATAAACTGGGCACTCTCAAGCCCCCAAGAGCACTTTTTACTATGCCAACCTAACCAGAGTGACGGGAGAGGCACATCCAGAAAACGTGCTCAGCTCGTCGAGAAAATGCGATTTAAGCAATAAAACAAAAAATGCTTATAAAACATAAACCAAACGTTGCAGGTGGTCATTTCTTCATGCGCAGTGATAAACTCGGCACTCTGAAGCACCCAAGAGCGCTTTTTACTAGAAAACGTGCTCAGCTCGTCGAGAAAATGCGCTCTAAGCAATACAATTAAAAATGCTTATAAAACATAAACCAAACGTTGCAGGTGGTCATTTCTTCATGCGCAGTGATAAACTCGGCACTCTGAAGCACCCAAGAGCACTTTTTACTTTGCCAACCTAACCAGAGTGACGGGAGAGGCACCATCCAGAAAACGTGCTCAGCTCGTCGAGAAAATGCGATTTAAGCAATAAAACTAAAAATGCTTATAAAACATAAACCAAACGTTGCAGGTGGTCATTTCTTCATGCGCAGTGATAAACTCGGCACTCTCAAGCCCCCAAGAGCGCTTTTTACTATGCCAACCTAACCAGAGTGACGGGAGAGCCACCATCCAGAAAACGTGCTCAGCTCGTCGAGAAAATGCGATTTAAGCAATAAAATTAAAAATGCTTATAAAACATAAACCAAACGTTGCAGGTGGTCATTTCTTCATGCGCAGTGATAAACTCGGCACTCTGAAGCACCCAAGAGCACTTTTTACTATGCCAACCTAACCAGAGTGACGGGAGAGGCACCATCCAGAAAACGTGCTCAGCTCGTCGAGAAAATGCGATTTAAGCAATAAAACAAAAAATGCTTATAAAACATAAACCAAACGTTGCAGGTGGTCATTTCTTCATGCGCAGTGATAAACCCGGCACTCTGAAGCACCCAAGAGCGCTTTTTACTAGAAAACGTGCTCAGCTCGTCGAGAACATGCGCTCTAAGCAATACAATAAAAAATGCTTATAAAACATAAACCAAACGTTGCAGGTGGTCATTTCTTCATGCGCAGTGATAAACTCGGCACTCTGAAGCACCCAAGAGCACTTTTTACTTTGCCAACCTAACCAGAGTGACGGGAGAGGCACCATCCAGAAAACGTGCTCAGCTCGTCGAGAAAATGCGATTTAAGCAATAAAACTAAAAATGCTTATAAAACATAAACCAAACGTTGCAGGTTGTCATTTCTTCATGCGCAGTGATAAACTCCGCACTCTGAAGGACCCAAGAGCGCTTTTTACTTTGCCAACTTAACCAGAGTGACGTGAGGCGACCGGGTGCGGACGCTAACTCACGCCCGGCAAGAGCGCTCGGAAGGCGGATAGGCTTTCACGGAAGCCCCGCCAGCAGGTCCGCGGGCCAAATAGGGTTCCATAAGGGACCGGGCGCGGACGCTAATCCACGCCAGGCATGAGAGCTCGGAAGGCGGATAGGCTTTCACGGAGATCCCGCCGGCCGGTCAGCGGGCCAAATAGGGTCCCATAAAGAACCGGGCGCGGTCTCTAACTCACGCCCGGCAGGAGTGCTCGGAGGGCGGATAGGCTTTCACGGGGACCCGCCAGCCGGTCCGCGGGCCAAATAGGGTCCCGTAAGTGACCGGGCGCGGTCTCTTACTCACGCCCGGCAGGAGTGCTCGGAGGGCGGATAGGCATTCACGGAGGTACCGCCAGCCGGTCCGCGGGCCAATTAGGGTCCCGTAAGGGACCGGGCGCGGTCTCTAACTCAGGCCCGGCAGGAGTGCTCGGAGGGCGGATAGGCATTCACGGAGGTACCGCCAGCCGGTCCGCGGGCCATTTAGGGTCCCATAAGGGACCGGGCGCGGTCTCTAACTCAGGCCCGGCAGGAGTGCTCCGAAGGCAGATAGGCATTCACCGAGGTACCGCCAGCCGGTCCGCGGGCCATTTAGGGTCCCGTAAGTGACCGGGCGCGGTCTCTAACTCAGGCCCGGCAGGAGTGCTCGGATGGCAGATAGGCATTCACGAAGGTACCGCCAGCCGGTCCGCGGGCCATTTAGGGTCCCATAAGGGACCGGGCGCGGTCTCTAACTCACGCCCGGCAGGAGTGCTCGGAGGGCGGATAGGCTTTCACGGAGGTACCGCCAGCAGGTCCGCGGGCCATTTAGGGTCCCATAAGTGACCGGGCGCGGTCTCGAACTCACACCCGGCAGGAGTGCTCGGAGGGCGGATAGGCTTTCACGGTGGTACCGCTAGCCGGTCCGCGGGCCATTTAGGGTCCCATAAGTGACCGGGCGCGGTCTCTAACTCAGGCCCGGCAGGAGTGCTCGGAGGGCGGATAGGCATTCACGGAGGTACCGCCAGCCGGTCCGCGGGCCAATTAGGGTCCCATAAGTGACCGGGCGCGGTCTCTAACCCACGCCCGGCAGGAGTGCTCGGAGGGCGGACAGGCTTTCACGGAGCTCCCGCCAGCCGGTCCGCGGGCCAAATAGGGTCCCATAAGGGACCGGGGGCGGACGCTAAACCACGCACTCAACTCGGCACTCTGAAGCACCCAAGAGCGCTTTTTACTAGAAAACGTGCTCAGCTCGTCGAGAAAATGCACTCTAAGCAATACAATTAAAAATGCTTATAAAACATAAACCAAACGTTGCAGGTGGTCATTTCTTCATGCGCAGTGATAAACTCGGCACTCTGAAGCACCCAAGAGCGCTTTTTACTTTGCCAACCTAACCAGAGTGACGGGAGAGGCACCATCCAGAAAACGTGCTCAGCTCGTCGAGAAAATGCGATTTAAGCAATAAAATTAAAAATGCTTATAAAACATAAACCAAACGTTGCAGGTGGTCATTTCTTCATGCGCAGTGATAAACTCGGCACTCTGAAGCACCCAAGAGCGCTTTTAACTAGAAAACGTGCTCAGCTCGTCGAGAAAATGCGCTCTAAGCAATACAATTAAAAATGCTCATAAAACATAAACCAAACGTTGCAGGTGGTCATTTCTTCATGTGCAGTGATAAACTCGGCACTCTGAAGCACCCAAGAGCGCTTTTTACTTTGCCAACCTAACCAGAGTGACGGGAGAGGCACCATCCAGAAAACGTGCTCAGCTCGTCGAGAAAATGCGATTTAAGCAATAAAACTAAAAATGCTTATAAAACATAAACCAAACGTTGCAGGTGGTCATTTCTGCATGCGCAGTGATAAACTGGGCACTCTGAAGCCCCCAAGAGCGCTTTTTACTATGCCAACCTAACCAGAGTGACGGGAGAGGCACCATCCAGAAAACGTGCTCAGCTCGTCGAGAAAATGCGATTTAAGCAATAAAACAAAAAATGCTTATAAAACATAAACCAAACGTTGCAGGTGGTCATTTCTGCATGCGCAGTGATAAACCCGGCACTCTGAAGCACCCAAGAGCGCTTTTTACTAGAAATAGTGCTCAGCTCGTCGAGAAAATGCGCTCTAAGCAATACAATTAAAAATGCTCATAAAACATAAACCAAACGTTGCAGGTGGTCATTTCTTTATGTGCAGTGATAAACTCGGCACTCTGAAGCACCCAAGAGCGCTTTTTACTTTGCCAACCTAACCAGAGTGACGGGAGAGGCACCATCCAGAAAACGTGCTCAGCTCGTCGAGAAAATGCGATTTAAGCAATAAAACTAAAAATGCTTATAAAACATAAACCAAACGTTGCAGGTGGTCATTTCTGCATGCGCAGTGATAAACTGGGCACTCTGAAGCCCCCAAGAGCGCTTTTTACTATGCCAACCTAACCAGAGTGACGGGAGAGGCACCATCCAGAAAACGTGCTCAGCTCGTCGAGAAAATGCGATTTAAGCAATAAAACAAAAAATGCTTATAAAACATAAACCAAACGTTGCAGGTGGTCATTTCTGCATGCGCAGTGATAAACCCGGCACTCTGAAGCACCCAAGAGCGCTTTTTACTAGAAATACGTGCTCAGCTCGTCGAGAAAATGCACTCTAAGCAATACAATTAAAAATGCTTATAAAACATAAACCAAACGTTGCAGGTGGTCATTTCTTCATGCGCAGTGATAAACTCGGCACTCTGAAGCACCCAAGAGCGCTTTTTACTTTGCCAACCTAACCAGAGTGTCGGGAGAGGCACCATCCAGAAAACGTGCTCAGCTCGTCGAGAAAATTCGATTTAAGCAATAAAACTAAAAATGCTTATAAACCATAAACCAAACGTTGCAGGTGGTCATTTCTGCATGCGCAGTGATAAACTGGGCACTCTGAAGCCCCCAAGAGCACTTTTTACTATGCCAACCTAACCAGAGTGACGGGAGAGGCACCAGCCAGAAAACGTGCTCAGCTCGTCGAGAAAATGCGATTTAAGCAATAAAACAAAAAATGCTTATAAAACATAAACCAAACGTTGCAGGTGGTCATTTCTGCATGCGCAGTGATAAACCCGGCACTCTGAAGCACCCAAGAGCGCTTTTTACTAGAAATAGTCCTCAGCTCGTCGAGAAAATGCGCTCTAAGCAATACAATTAAAAATGCTCATAAAACATAAACCAAACGTTGCAGGTGGTCATTTCTTTATGTGCAGTGATAAACTCGGCACTCTGAAGCACCCAAGAGCGCTTTTTACTTTGCCAACCTAACCAGAGTGACGGGAGAGGCACCATCCAGAAAACGTGCTCAGCTCGTCGAGAAAATGCGATTTAAGCAATAAAACTAAAAATGCTTATAAAACATAAACCAAACGTTGCAGGTGGTCATTTCTGCATGCGCAGTGATAAACTGGGCACTCTGAAGCCCCCAAGAGCACTTTTTACTATGCCAACCTAACCAGAGTGACGGGAGAGGCACCATCCAGAAAACGTGCTCAGCTCGTCGAGAAAATGCGATTTAAGCAATAAAACAAAAAATGCTTATAAAACATAAACCAAACGTTGCAGGTGGTCATTTCTGCATGCGCAGTGATAAACCCGGCACTCTGAAGCACCCAAGAGCGCTTTTTACTAGAAATAGTGCTCAGCTCGTCGAGAAAATGCGCTCTAAGCAATACAATTAAAAATGCTCATAAAACATAAACCAAACGTTGCAGGTGGTCATTTCTTTATGTGCAGTGATAAACTCGGCACTCTGAAGCACCCAAGAGCGCTTTTTACTTTGCCAACCTAACCAGAGTGACGGGAGAGGCACCATCCAGAAAACGTGCTCAGCTCGTCGAGAAAATGCGATTTAAGCAATAAAACTAAAAATGCTTATAAAACATAAACCAAACGTTGCAGGTGGTCATTTCTGCATGCGCAGTGATAAACTGGGCACTCTGAAGCCCCCAAGAGCGCTTTTTACTATGCCAACCTAACCAGAGTGACGGGAGAGGCACCATCCAGAAAACGTGCTCAGCTCGTCGAGAAAATGCGATTTAAGCAATAAAACAAAAAATGCTTATAAAACATAAACCAAACGTTGCAGGTGGTCATTTCTGCATGCGCAGTGATAAACCCGGCACTCTGAAGCACCCAAGAGCGCTTTTTACTAGAAATAGTGCTCAGCTCGTCGAGAAAATGCGCTCTAAGCAATACAATTAAAAATGCTCATAAAACATAAACCAAACGTTGCAGGTGGTCATTTCTTTATGTGCAGTGATAAACTCGGCACTCTGAAGCACCCAAGAGCGCTTTTTACTTTGCCAACCTAACCAGAGTGACGGGAGAGGCACCATCCAGAAAACGTGCTCAGCTCGTCGAGAAAATGCGATTTAAGCAATAAAACTAAAAATGCTTATAAAACATAAACCAAACGTTGCAGGTGGTCATTTCTGCATGCGCAGTGATAAACTGGGCACTCTGAAGCCCCCAAGAGCACTTTTTGCTATGCCAACCTAACCAGAGTGACGGGAGAGGCACCATCCAGAAAACGTGCTCAGCTCGTCGAGAAAATGCGATTTAAGCAATAAAACAAAAAATGCTTCTAAAACATAAACCAAACGTTGCAGGTGGTCATTTCTGCATGCGCAGTGATAAACCCGGCACTCTGAAGCACCCAAGAGCGCTTTTTACTAGAAATAGTGCTCAGCTCGTCGAGAAAATGCGCTCTAAGCAATACAATTAAAAATGCTCATAAAACATAAACCAAACGTTGCAGGTGGTCATTTCTTTATGTGCAGTGATAAACTCGGCACTCTGAAGCACCCAAGAGCGCTTTTTACTTTGCCAACCTAACCAGAGTGACGGGAGAGGCACCATCCAGAAAACGTGCTCAGCTCGTCGAGAAAATGCGATTTAAGCAATAAAACTAAAAATGCTTATAAAACATAAACCAAACGTTGCAGGTGGTCATTTCTGCATGCGCAGTGATAAACTGGGCACTCTGATATTTGCGGCTGAGAGCGTATTGCTATTGCAAAAGGCTCTATCGCTAAGGAGAAAAGCAGGGGAGACAGAGGGCAGCCCTGACGACAGCCTCTTTTTATTTGAATTGGTTTTGAAAAATGTCTGTTAGTTAAAATTTCTGCTGTTGGATTTCTGTAAAGTATTTTTATCCACTTTGTAAAATTGCTTCCAAGGCCAAATCTATCTAAAATATTAAAAAGATATGGCCATTCTACCCTATCGAAGGCCTTTTCTGCGTCAAGAGAAAGGAGTGCACAGTCTCTTTCCTCTTTTTTGTAATGTAGAACATTTGTAACCCTCCTCACATTGTGAAAGCCTTGTCTTCCACTTATGAACCCATTTTGATCGTTACTTATTACCGTAGGGAGGATAGTCTGAAGCCGCCTTGCCAATATTTTACAAATTATTTTGAGGTCAGAGTTTAAAAGACTGATAGGTCTCAGGTTTTCACATTTCGTCTGAGGTTTACCGGGTTTTGGCAGTAGAACTATTGACGCTTCATTCAAGGACAGCGGGAGGCAATTTCTTTCAAATGCTTCTGTTATCATATCTAACAAAGGCGCCAGCAGTTTATCTTTAAATTTTCTGTAGATATCAATAGGAATGCCATCAGGGCCCGCCCCTTTACCTAACTTCATTGCGTCAATGGCACTTGCAATATCTTCTTTTGTTATTTCTAATTCTAGTTCTTTTTTTTGTTCATCTGAGACAGTCGGAACATTTAATCCATCCAAGACTTCATCCATGGTCTGAATATTACAGTTTGTTTCTGTGTTGTACAAATTTTGATAGTATTCTTTAAATGCATCATTAATCTCTTTTGGGTTAACTATTGTTCGACCTCTATTTTCTAAAGTAGTAATTGTTGTTTTCGATTCAAGTTGCTTTATTTGCCACGCTAATAGCCTCCCAGCCTTGTCCCCTTGTTCGTAGAATGACTGCCTTAGCCGTAAGAGACTGGATGCAGCTTTAAGGCTGGATTGTTTTTCATATTCTGCTCTCAGGAGTAGAAGTTCTTTTGCCGCCACAGGATCGTTGTTCTGAAATACTTTCTCCTGGGCTTTGTTGATATTATTTTCCAGGAGTTTTAGTTCTTGTTTAGCTTTTTTAGCTTTTTGGCCAGTATAACTAATTATGTGTCCTCTGAGGAATGCTTTAAAAGCGTCCCATCTGACTCCTGCGGATGTTTGATCCCTATTAAATAAAAAATACTCATCAATTTGATTTCCTATAAAACGTATAAATTCTTCATCTTGCAACCACTTGTGCTGAAACCTCCATCTCGGTGGATCACAGGTGATATCATCATCTCGATAAACTAGTTTACAAGGTGCATGACCTGATATAGCAATATTATCATATGAACAATTTGTAATTTTTGATATCAAATTTGCTGATATTAAATAATAATCTATACGTGAAAATGTTCGGAATGTTGCAGAATAACATGAATATGATCTACTTTGTGGATTCAGTGTTCTCCAAATATCTGTTAATTTCAGGTCCTTCATGAATTGTTTTATAGTTGATCTACAGTTATTATGAGACTGGTCTACTCCCGTTGAGCGGTCCCACCCTGGTTCTAACGTACAATTGTAGTCTCCTGCTATTATATGATGACCCGACAGAGATGGAAGCATAAGAAACAAGTCTTCATAGAAAGAAGAGTCGTCAATATTAGGACCATACACATTTACCAAATTTATGCTTTCTGTTAATAGCGAACCTTGAATTATCAAGTACCGGCCCCTCTTATCTTTAATAACATTGTTTACCTGGAATGGAACAGTTTCATGAATGAGTATCATTACTCCTCTAGCGCGAGAGGTAAATGCAGATGTATATATATTACCCCGCCACCTTCTTCTGATCCTTTTTTCATCGCCCTCCATCAGATGAGTTTCTTGTAAAAACACCACTTTAGCATCCATATTTTTAAGTTTGCTCATGACCTGCTTAACCTTTTTATAACGCTGGAGCCCCCTGCAGTTCCAAGTTACAAAATTAAGATTTACACCTTGCGCCATGTTAACACTTTAAAGTTAGTCATAAAACAAAAGTATCAGTGCAACCTTCTTGTGAACAGTTGTTGCCAAATTACCAGTAGACATAAATAAGATTTTGAGAGAAGCATAACACTGAACACAACAAACCCGTGTATAACACCCCAAAACAAAATTACACCCCAACCCCCCCGCCCGTGGGCTCCCCTCCCCCCATGATGCAGCCTCCGTCATCGCCTGCGATTGATCCACACTTCGTGAGGAGCAGTCTAACCTTCCTCTTGTCTCAAAAACATATGCAAGCCGCTGCTATATGCGCTTCTGTTCGTATTAGTATATCCTAGCTGCTGTCCTTTGGTTGTAGTAAATGTAGAGTAGTGATAAAGTAGTCATTTAACATAAAACAAATAACCAATCATAACACATCACTCATAAACATCACAAATACTGATATAAATTACAACCCTACGCTTCTTCACCATTCTGGGTCTTACGTATGAATTTCCAAGCCTCCGCCGGCGTCTTGAAAGCAAAAGTCTTTCCATCTTGGGTCACCAGTAGCTTTGCCGGGTGTATTATTCCATGTCTTAGTCCCAATTTGCGCAACTCTTCTCGGACAGGATCAAACAGTTTGCGTTGCTGGTGTACCTCAGCGGCAAGATCAGGGTAGAAGCGTATTTGTTGCCCCTCGTAGCGAATGTTCCCTTTTGCTCTCGCCGCAGTAACTGTAGCCATCTTATCCCGACAGTTAAGGAATTTCATGATCAGAACACGGGGCAGTTCGTTGTTATCTCGTCTCGGGCCAATCCTGTGGGCTCTCTCGATGATAAAGGGAGTAGCATAAATTCCACGACCAAATGTCTCCGGTAGCCATTTTTCCAAAAACTTACAGGGGTCTCGCCCTTCAGATCCTTCTGGCAGAAATGCGAGTCTTAAGTTGTTGCGCCTGGATCGCGATTCCAAGTCCAGCATTTTTTCTTCGAGCACTTTCTGTTTCGCTTCCATAGTACATGTCTTAGCCCGCAGGATCTCCACTTCGTCTTCCGCGTTAGAAATGCGGGTTTCGGCTTCGTTCACTCTTTTGACACAATCCTTTATCTCCTCACGGATATTGTCCAAGTCTGTTTTGATAGTAGTGACGATATCAAGGATTTTATCCACCTTACTGTCCTGAGTTTTCCCCTCCGCACCTGTAGCCCCAGCTAGCTGCGCAGTGTTGCTGCCGTCGCTAGCCTTAGCTTTCACCTGGTCACGGAGAGTGTAGTCCATTAGCTTGGTTTGTTTCGCCTTTTCGTTGGCATCCTGCGGAGTTTTCATTGCTTTTGGAGGCATATTCAAGAGTTAGGAGTGGTAATGAATCACACTATGCAGCTAAGGAAAAAAATTTTGTATCAGAAATTAGCACAAATAGCGGAGCGGCGAAAAAACACGTCTTTTCACATGGCCGCCATAACCGGAACTCTGAGAAAATGCGATTTAAGCAATAAAACAAAAAATGCTTATAAAACATAAACCAAACGTTGCAGGTTGTCATTTCTGCATGCGCAGTGATAAACTCGGCACTCTGAAGCACCCAAGAGCGCTTTTAACTAGAAAACGTGCTCAGCTCGTCGAGAAAATGCGCTCTAAGCAATACAATTAAAAATGCTTATAAAACATAAACCAAACGTTGCAGGTGGTCATTTCTGCATGCGCAGTGATAAACTGGGCACTCTCAAGCCCCCAAGAGCACTTTTTACTATGCCAACCTAACCAGAGTGACGGGAGAGGCACATCCAGAAAACGTGCTCAGCTCGTCGAGAAAATGCGATTTAAGCAATAAAACAAAAAATGCTTATAAAACATAAACCAAACGTTGCAGGTGGTCATTTCTTCATGCGCAGTGATAAACTCGGCACTCTGAAGCACCCAAGAGCGCTTTTTACTAGAAAACGTGCTCAGCTCGTCGAGAAAATGCGCTCTAAGCAATACAATTAAAAATGCTTATAAAACATAAACCAAACGTTGCAGGTGGTCATTTCTTCATGCGCAGTGATAAACTCGGCACTCTGAAGCACCCAAGAGCACTTTTTACTTTGCCAACCTAACCAGAGTGACGGGAGAGGCACCATCCAGAAAACGTGCTCAGCTCGTCGAGAAAATGCGATTTAAGCAATAAAACTAAAAATGCTTATAAAACATAAACCAAACGTTGCAGGTGGTCATTTCTTCATGCGCAGTGATAAACTCGGCACTCTCAAGCCCCCAAGAGCGCTTTTTACTATGCCAACCTAACCAGAGTGACGGGAGAGCCACCATCCAGAAAACGTGCTCAGCTCGTCGAGAAAATGCGATTTAAGCAATAAAATTAAAAATGCTTATAAAACATAAACCAAACGTTGCAGGTGGTCATTTCTTCATGCGCAGTGATAAACTCGGCACTCTGAAGCACCCAAGAGCACTTTTTACTATGCCAACCTAACCAGAGTGACGGGAGAGGCACCATCCAGAAAACGTGCTCAGCTCGTCGAGAAAATGCGATTTAAGCAATAAAACAAAAAATGCTTATAAAACATAAACCAAACGTTGCAGGTGGTCATTTCTTCATGCGCAGTGATAAACCCGGCACTCTGAAGCACCCAAGAGCGCTTTTTACTAGAAAACGTGCTCAGCTCGTCGAGAACATGCGCTCTAAGCAATACAATAAAAAATGCTTATAAAACATAAACCAAACGTTGCAGGTGGTCATTTCTTCATGCGCAGTGATAAACTCGGCACTCTGAAGCACCCAAGAGCACTTTTTACTTTGCCAACCTAACCAGAGTGACGGGAGAGGCACCATCCAGAAAACGTGCTCAGCTCGTCGAGAAAATGCGATTTAAGCAATAAAACTAAAAATGCTTATAAAACATAAACCAAACGTTGCAGGTTGTCATTTCTTCATGCGCAGTGATAAACTCCGCACTCTGAAGGACCCAAGAGCGCTTTTTACTTTGCCAACTTAACCAGAGTGACGTGAGGCGACCGGGTGCGGACGCTAACTCACGCCCGGCAAGAGCGCTCGGAAGGCGGATAGGCTTTCACGGAAGCCCCGCCAGCAGGTCCGCGGGCCAAATAGGGTTCCATAAGGGACCGGGCGCGGACGCTAACCCACGCCAGGCATGAGAGCTCGGAAGGCGGATAGGCTTTCACGGAGATCCCGCCGGCCGGTCAGCGGGCCAAATAGGGTCCCATAAAGAACCGGGCGCGGTCTCTAACTCACGCCCGGCAGGAGTGCTCGGAGGGCGGATAGGCTTTCACGGGGACCCGCCAGCCGGTCCGCGGGCCAAATAGGGTCCCGTAAGTGACCGGGCGCGGTCTCTTACTCACGCCCGGCAGGAGTGCTCGGAGGGCGGATAGGCATTCACGGAGGTACCGCCAGCCGGTCCGCGGGCCAATTAGGGTCCCGTAAGGGACCGGGCGCGGTCTCTAACTCAGGCCCGGCAGGAGTGCTCGGAGGGCGGATAGGCATTCACGGAGGTACCGCCAGCCGGTCCGCGGGCCATTTAGGGTCCCATAAGGGACCGGGCGCGGTCTCTAACTCAGGCCCGGCAGGAGTGCTCCGAAGGCGGATAGGCATTCACCGAGGTACCGCCAGCCGGTCCGCGGGCCATTTAGGGTCCCGTAAGTGACCGGGCGCGGTCTCTAACTCAGGCCCGGCAGGAGTGCTCGGATGGCGGATAGGCATTCACGAAGGTACCGCCAGCCGGTCCGCGGGCCATTTAGGGTCCCATAAGGGACCGGGCGCGGTCTCTAACTCACGCCCGGCAGGAGTGCTCGGAGGGCGGATAGGCTTTCACGGAGGTACCGCCAGCAGGTCCGCAGGCCATTTAGGGTCCCATAAGTGACCGGGCGCGGTCTCGAACTCACACCCGGCAGGAGTGCTCGGAGGGCGGATAGGCTTTCACGGTGGTACCGCTAGCCGGTCCGCGGGCCATTTAGGGTCCCATAAGTGACCGGGCGCGGTCTCTAACTCAGGCCCGGCAGGAGTGCTCGGAGGGCGGATAGGCATTCACGGAGGTACCGCCAGCCGGTCCGCGGGCCAATTAGGGTCCCATAAGTGACCGGGCGCGGTCTCTAACCCACGCCCGGCAGGAGTGCTCGGAGGGCGGACAGGCTTTCACGGAGCTCCCGCCAGCCGGTCCGCGGGCCAAATAGGGTCCCATAAGGGACCGGGGGCGGACGCTAAACCACGCACTCAACTCGGCACTCTGAAGCACCCAAGAGCGCTTTTTACTAGAAAACGTGCTCAGCTCGTCGAGAAAATGCACTCTAAGCAATACAATTAAAAATGCTTATAAAACATAAACCAAACGTTGCAGGTGGTCATTTCTTCATGCGCAGTGATAAACTCGGCACTCTGAAGCACCCAAGAGCGCTTTTTACTTTGCCAACCTAACCAGAGTGACGGGAGAGGCACCATCCAGAAAACGTGCTCAGCTCGTCGAGAAAATGCGATTTAAGCAATAAAATTAAAAATGCTTATAAAACATAAACCAAACGTTGCAGGTGGTCATTTCTTCATGCGCAGTGATAAACTCGGCACTCTGAAGCACCCAAGAGCGCTTTTAACTAGAAAACGTGCTCAGCTCGTCGAGAAAATGCGCTCTAAGCAATACAATTAAAAATGCTCATAAAACATAAACCAAACGTTGCAGGTGGTCATTTCTTCATGTGCAGTGATAAACTCGGCACTCTGAAGCACCCAAGAGCGCTTTTTACTTTGCCAACCTAACCAGAGTGACGGGAGAGGCACCATCCAGAAAACGTGCTCAGCTCGTCGAGAAAATGCGATTTAAGCAATAAAACTAAAAATGCTTATAAAACATAAACCAAACGTTGCATGTGATCATTTCTGCATGCGCAGTGATAAACTGGGCACTCTGAAGCCCCCAAGAGCACTTTTTGCTATGCCAACCTAACCAGAGTGACGGGAGAGGCACCATCTAGAAAACGTGCTCAGCTCGTCGAGAAAATGCGATTTAAGCAATAAAACAAAAAATGCTTATAAAACATAAACCAAACGTTGCAGGTTGTCATTTCTGCATGCACAGTGATAAACTCGGCACTCTGAAGCACCCAAGAGCGCTTTTAACTAGAAAACGTGCTCAGCTCGTCGAGAAAATGCGCTCTAAGCAATACAATTAAAAATGCTTATAAAACATAAACCAAACGTTGCAGGTGGTCATTTCTTCATGCGCAGTGATAAACTCGGCACTCTGAAGCACCCAAGAGCACTTTTTACTTTGCCAACCTAACCAGAGTGACGGGAGAGGCACCATCCAGAAAACGTGCTCAGCTCGTCGAGAAAATGCGATTTAAGCAATAAAACTAAAAATGCTTATAAAACATAAACCAAACGTTGCAGGTGGTCATTTCTTCATGCGCAGTGATAAACTCGGCACTCTGAAGCACCCAAGAGCGCTTTTTACTTTGCCAACCTAACCAGAGTGACGGGAGAGGCACCATCCAGAAAATGTGCTCAGCTCGTCGAGAAAATGCGATTTAAGCAATAAAACTAAAAATGCTTATAAAACATAAACCAAACGTTGCAGGTGGTCATTTCTGCATGCGCAGTGATAAACTGGGCACTCTGAAGCCCCCAAGAGCACTTTTTACTATGCCAACCTAACCAGAGTGACGGGAGAGGCACCATCCAGAAAACGTGCTCAGCTCGTCGAGAAAATGCGATTTAAGCAATAAAATTAAAAATGCTTATAAAACATAAACCAAACGTTGCAGGTGGTCATTTCTTCATGCGCAGTGATAAACTCGGCACTCTGAAGCACCCAAGAGCGCTTTTAACTAGAAAACGTGCTCAGCTCGTCGAGAAAATGCGCTCTAAGCAATACAATTAAAAATGCTCATAAAACATAAACCAAACGTTGCAGGTGGTCATTTCTTCATGTGCAGTGATAAACTCGGCACTCTGAAGCACCCAAGAGCGCTTTTTACTTTGCCAACCTAACCAGAGTGACTGGAGAGGCACCATCCAGAAAACGTGCTCAGCTCATCGAGAAAATGCGATTTAAGCAATAAAACTAAAAATGCTTATAAAACATAAACCAAACGTTGCAGGTGGTCATTTCTGCATGCGCAGTGATAAACT
Organism: Syngnathus acus; assembly: GCF_901709675.1. Classification (NCBI taxonomy): domain Eukaryota; kingdom Metazoa; phylum Chordata; class Actinopteri; order Syngnathiformes; family Syngnathidae; genus Syngnathus; species Syngnathus acus. The sequence goes on from NW_023590230.1 coordinate 67,743, forward strand.
GGGCACTCTGAAGCCCCCAAGAGCACTTTTTACTATGCCAACCTAACCAGAGTGACGGGAGAGGCACCATCCAGAAAACGTGCTCAGCTCGTCGAGAAAATGCGATTTAAGCAATAAAACAAAAAATGCTTATAAAACATAAACCAAACGTTGCAGGTGGTCATTTCTGCATGCGCAGTGATAAACTCGGCACTCTGAAGCACCCAAGAGCGCTTTTACTAGAAAACGTGCTCAGCTCGTCGAGAAAATGCGCTCTAAGCAATACAATTAAAAATGCTTATAAAACATAAACCAAACGTTGCAGGTGGTCATTTCTGCATGCGCAGTGATAAACTGGGCACTCTGAAGCCCCCAAGAGCACTTTTTACTATGCCAACCTAACCAGAGTGACGGGAGAGGCACCATCCAGAAAACGTGCTCAGCTCGTCGAGAAAATGCGATTTAAGCAATAAAACAAAAATGCTTATAAAACATAAACCAAACGTTGCAGGTGGTCATTTCTGCATGCGCAGTGATAAACTCGGCACTCTGAAGCACCCAAGAGCGCTTTTTACTAGAAAACGTGCTCAGCTCGTCGAGAAAATGCGATTTAAGCAATAAAATTAAAAATGCTTATAAAACATAAACCAAACGTTGCAGGTGGTCATTTCTTCATGCGCAGTGATAAACTCGGCACTCTGAAGCACCCAAGAGCACTTTTTACTATGCCAACCTAACCAGAGTGACGGGAGAGGCACCATCCAGAAAACGTGCTCAGCTCGTCGAGAAAATGCGATTTAAGCAATAAAACAAAAAATGCTTATAAAACATAAACCAAACGTTGCAGGTGGTCATTTCTTCATGCGCAGTGATAAACCCGGCACTCTGAAGCACCCAAGAGCGCTTTTTACTAGAAAACGTGCTCAGCTCGTCGAGAACATGCGCTCTAAGCAATACAATAAAAAATGCTTATAAAACATAAACCAAACGTTGCAGGTGGTCATTTCTTCATGCGCAGTGATAAACTCGGCACTCTGAAGCACCCAAGAGCACTTTTTACTTTGCCAACCTAACCAGAGTGACGGGAGAGGCACCATCCAGAAAACGTGCTCAGCTCGTCGAGAAAATGCGATTTAAGCAATAAAACTAAAAATGCTTATAAAACATAAACCAAACGTTGCAGGTTGTCATTTCTTCATGCGCAGTGATAAACTCCGCACTCTGAAGGACCCAAGAGCGCTTTTTACTTTGCCAACTTAACCAGAGTGACGTGAGGCGACCGGGTGCGGACGCTAACTCACGCCCGGCAAGAGCGCTCGGAAGGCGGATAGGCTTTCACGGAAGCCCCGCCAGCAGGTCCGCGGGCCAAATAGGGTTCCATAAGGGACCGGGCGCGGACGCTAACCCACGCCAGGCATGAGAGCTCGGAAGGCGGATAGGCTTTCACGGAGATCCCGCCGGCCGGTCAGCGGGCCAAATAGGGTCCCATAAAGAACCGGGCGCGGTCTCTAACTCACGCCCGGCAGGAGTGCTCGGAGGGCGGATAGGCTTTCACGGGGACCCGCCAGCCGGTCCGCGGGCCAAATAGGGTCCCGTAAGTGACCGGGCGCGGTCTCTTACTCACGCCCGGCAGGAGTGCTCGGAGGGCGGATAGGCATTCACGGAGGTACCGCCAGCCGGTCCGCGGGCCAATTAGGGTCCCGTAAGGGACCGGGCGCGGTCTCTAACTCAGGCCCGGCAGGAGTGCTCGGAGGGCGGATAGGCATTCACGGAGGTACCGCCAGCCGGTCCGCGGGCCATTTAGGGTCCCATAAGGGACCGGGCGCGGTCTCTAACTCAGGCCCGGCAGGAGTGCTCCGAAGGCGGATAGGCATTCACCGAGGTACCGCCAGCCGGTCCGCGGGCCATTTAGGGTCCCGTAAGTGACCGGGCGCGGTCTCTAACTCAGGCCCGGCAGGAGTGCTCGGATGGCGGATAGGCATTCACGAAGGTACCGCCAGCCGGTCCGCGGGCCATTTAGGGTCCCATAAGGGACCGGGCGCGGTCTCTAACTCACGCCCGGCAGGAGTGCTCGGAGGGCGGATAGGCTTTCACGGAGGTACCGCCAGCAGGTCCGCAGGCCATTTAGGGTCCCATAAGTGACCGGGCGCGGTCTCGAACTCACACCCGGCAGGAGTGCTCGGAGGGCGGATAGGCTTTCACGGTGGTACCGCTAGCCGGTCCGCGGGCCATTTAGGGTCCCATAAGTGACCGGGCGCGGTCTCTAACTCAGGCCCGGCAGGAGTGCTCGGAGGGCGGATAGGCATTCACGGAGGTACCGCCAGCCGGTCCGCGGGCCAATTAGGGTCCCATAAGTGACCGGGCGCGGTCTCTAACCCACGCCCGGCAGGAGTGCTCGGAGGGCGGACAGGCTTTCACGGAGCTCCCGCCAGCCGGTCCGCGGGCCAAATAGGGTCCCATAAGGGACCGGGGGCGGACGCTAAACCACGCACTCAACTCGGCACTCTGAAGCACCCAAGAGCGCTTTTTACTAGAAAACGTGCTCAGCTCGTCGAGAAAATGCACTCTAAGCAATACAATTAAAAATGCTTATAAAACATAAACCAAACGTTGCAGGTGGTCATTTCTTCATGCGCAGTGATAAACTCGGCACTCTGAAGCACCCAAGAGCGCTTTTAACTAGAAAACGTGCTCAGCTCGTCGAGAAAATGCGCTCTAAGCAATACAATTAAAAATGCTTATAAAACATAAACCAAACGTTGCAGGTGGTCATTTCTTCATGCGCAGTGATAAACTCGGCACTCTGAAGCACCCAAGAGCACTTTTTACTTTGCCAACCTAACCAGAGTGACGGGAGAGGCACCATCCAGAAAACGTGCTCAGCTCGTCGAGAAAATGCGATTTAAGCAATAAAACTAAAAATGCTTATAAAACATAAACCAAACGTTGCAGGTGGTCATTTCTTCATGCGCAGTGATAAACTCGGCACTCTGAAGCACCCAAGAGCGCTTTTTACTTTGCCAACCTAACCAGAGTGACGGGAGAGGCACCATCCAGAAAATGTGCTCAGCTCGTCGAGAAAATGCGATTTAAGCAATAAAACTAAAAATGCTTATAAAACATAAACCAAACGTTGCAGGTGGTCATTTCTGCATGCGCAGTGATAAACTGGGCACTCTGAAGCCCCCAAGAGCACTTTTTACTATGCCAACCTAACCAGAGTGACGGGAGAGGCACCATCCAGAAAACGTGCTCAGCTCGTCGAGAAAATGCGATTTAAGCAATAAAATTAAAAATGCTTATAAAACATAAACCAAACGTTGCAGGTGGTCATTTCTTCATGCGCAGTGATAAACTCGGCACTCTGAAGCACCCAAGAGCGCTTTTAACTAGAAAACGTGCTCAGCTCGTCGAGAAAATGCGCTCTAAGCAATACAATTAAAAATGCTCATAAAACATAAACCAAACGTTGCAGGTGGTCATTTCTTCATGTGCAGTGATAAACTCGGCACTCTGAAGCACCCAAGAGCGCTTTTTACTTTGCCAACCTAACCAGAGTGACTGGAGAGGCACCATCCAGAAAACGTGCTCAGCTCATCGAGAAAATGCGATTTAAGCAATAAAACTAAAAATGCTTATAAAACATAAACCAAACGTTGCAGGTGGTCATTTCTGCATGCGCAGTGATAAACTGGGCACTCTGAAGCCCCCAAGAGCACTTTTTACTATGCCAACCTAACCAGAGTGACGGGAGAGGCACCATCCAGAAAACGTGCTCAGCTCGTCGAGAAAATGCGATTTAAGCAATAAAACAAAAAATGCTTATAAAACATAAACCAAACGTTGCAGGTGGTCATTTCTGCATGCGCAGTGATAAACTCGGCACTCTGAAGCACCCAAGAGCGCTTTTTACTAGAAAACGTGCTCAGCTCGTCGAGAAAATGCGCTCTAAGCAATACAATTAAAAATGCTTATAAAACATAAACCAAACGTTGCAGGTGGTCATTTCTGCATGCGCAGTGATAAACTGGGCACTCTGAAGCCCCCAAGAGCACTTTTTACTATGCCAACCTAACCAGAGTGACGGGAGAGGCACCATCCAGAAAACGTGCTCAGCTCGTCGAGAAAATGCGATTTAAGCAATAAAACAAAAAATGCTTATAAAACATAAACCAAACGTTGCAGGTGGTCATTTCTGCATGCGCAGTGATAAACTCGGCACTCTGAAGCACCCAAGAGCGCTTTTTACTAGAAAACGTGCTCAGCTCGTCGAGAAAATGCGCTCTAAGCAATACAATTAAAAATGCTTATAAAACATAAACCAAACGTTGCAGGTGGTCATTTCTTCATGCGCAGTGATAAACTCGGCACTCTGAAGCACCCAAGAGCACTTTTTACTTTGCCAACCTAACCAGAGTGACGGGAGAGCCACCATCCAGAAAACGTGCTCAGCTCGTCGAGAAAATGCGATTTAAGCAATAAAATTAAAAATGCTTATAAAACATAAACCAAACGTTGCAGGTGGTCATTTCTTCATGCGCAGTGATAAACTCGGCACTCTGAAGCACCCAAGAGCGCTTTTAACTAGAAAACGTGCTCAGCTCGTCGAGAAAATGCGCTCTAAGCAATACAATTAAAAATGCTCATAAAACATAAACCAAACGTTGCAGGTGGTCATTTCTTCATGCGCAGTGATAAACTCGGCACTCTCAAGCCCCCAAGAGCGCTTTTTACTATGCCAACCTAACCAGAGTGACGGGAGAGCCACCATCCAGAAAACGTGCTCAGCTCGTCGAGAAAATGCGATTTAAGCAATAAAATTAAAAATGCTTTTAAAACATAAACCAAACGTTGCAGGTGGTCATTTCTTCATGCGCAGTGATAAACTCGGCACTCTGAAGCACCCAAGAGCACTTTTTACTATGCCAACCTAACCAGAGTGACGGGAGAGGCACCATCCAGAAAACGTGCTCAGCTCGTCGAGAAAATGCGATTTAAGCAATAAAACAAAAAATGCTTATAAAACATAAACCAAACGTTGCAGGTGGTCATTTCTTCATGCGCAGTGATAAACCCGGCACTCTGAAGCACCCAAGAGCGCTTTTTACTAGAAAACGTGCTCAGCTCGTCGAGAACATGCGCTCTAAGCAATACAATAAAAAATGCTTATAAAACATAAACCAAACGTTGCAGGTGGTCATTTCTTCATGCGCAGTGATAAACTCGGCACTCTGAAGCACCCAAGAGCACTTTTTACTTTGCCAACCTAACCAGAGTGACGGGAGAGGCACCATCCAGAAAACGTGCTCAGCTCGTCGAGAAAATGCGATTTAAGCAATAAAACTAAAAATGCTTATAAAACATAAACCAAACGTTGCAGGTTGTCATTTCTTCATGCGCAGTGATAAACTCCGCACTCTGAAGGACCCAAGAGCGCTTTTTACTTTGCCAACTTAACCAGAGTGACGTGAGGCGACCGGGTGCGGACGCTAACTCACGCCCGGCAAGAGCGCTCGGAAGGCGGATAGGCTTTCACGGAAGCCCCGCCAGCAGGTCCGCGGGCCAAATAGGGTTCCATAAGGGACCGGGCGCGGACGCTAACCCACGCCAGGCATGAGAGCTCGGAAGGCGGATAGGCTTTCACGGAGATCCCGCCGGCCGGTCAGCGGGCCAAATAGGGTCCCATAAAGAACCGGGCGCGGTCTCTAACTCACGCCCGGCAGGAGTGCTCGGAGGGCGGATAGGCTTTCACGGGGACCCGCCAGCCGGTCCGCGGGCCAAATAGGGTCCCGTAAGTGACCGGGCGCGGTCTCTTACTCACGCCCGGCAGGAGTGCTCGGAGGGCGGATAGGCATTCACGGAGGTACCGCCAGCCGGTCCGCGGGCCAATTAGGGTCCCGTAAGGGACCGGGCGCGGTCTCTAACTCAGGCCCGGCAGGAGTGCTCGGAGGGCGGATAGGCATTCACGGAGGTACCGCCAGCCGGTCCGCGGGCCATTTAGGGTCCCATAAGGGACCGGGCGCGGTCTCTAACTCAGGCCCGGCAGGAGTGCTCCGAAGGCGGATAGGCATTCACCGAGGTACCGCCAGCCGGTCCGCGGGCCATTTAGGGTCCCGTAAGTGACCGGGCGCGGTCTCTAACTCAGGCCCGGCAGGAGTGCTCGGATGGCGGATAGGCATTCACGAAGGTACCGCCAGCCGGTCCGCGGGCCATTTAGGGTCCCATAAGGGACCGGGCGCGGTCTCTAACTCACGCCCGGCAGGAGTGCTCGGAGGGCGGATAGGCTTTCACGGAGGTACCGCCAGCAGGTCCGCGGGCCATTTAGGGTCCCATAAGTGACCGGGCGCGGTCTCGAACTCACACCCGGCAGGAGTGCTCGGAGGGCGGATAGGCTTTCACGGTGGTACCGCTAGCCGGTCCGCGGGCCATTTAGGGTCCCATAAGTGACCGGGCGCGGTCTCTAACTCAGGCCCGGCAGGAGTGCTCGGAGGGCGGATAGGCATTCACGGAGGTACCGCCAGCCGGTCCGCGGGCCAATTAGGGTCCCATAAGTGACCGGGCGTGGTCTCTAACCCACGCCCGGCAGGAGTGCTCGGAGGGCGGACAGGCTTTCACGGAGCTCCCGCCAGCCGGTCCGCGGGCCAAATAAGGTCCCATAAGGGACCGGGGGCGGACGCTAAACCACGCACTCAACTCGGCACTCTGAAGCACCCAAGAGCGCTTTTTACTAGAAAACGTGCTCAGCTCGTCGAGAAAATGCACTCTAAGCAATACAATTAAAAATGCTTATAAAACATAAACCAAACGTTGCAGGTGGTCATTTCTTCATGCGCAGTGATAAACTCGGCACTCTGAAGCACCCAAGAGCGCTTTTTACTTTGCCAACCTAACCAGAGTGACGGGAGAGGCACCATCCAGAAAACGTGCTCAGCTCGTCGAGAAAATGCGATTTAAGCAATAAAATTAAAAATGCTTATAAAACATAAACCAAACGTTGCAGGTGGTCATTTCTTCATGCGCAGTGATAAACTCGGCACTCTGAAGCACCCAAGAGCGCTTTTAACTAGAAAACGTGCTCAGCTCGTCGAGAAAATGCGCTCTAAGCAATACAATTAAAAATGCTCATAAAACATAAACCAAACGTTGCAGGTGGTCATTTCTTCATGTGCAGTGATAAACTCGGCACTCTGAAGCACCCAAGAGCGCTTTTTACTTTGCCAACCTAACCAGAGTGACGGGAGAGGCACCATCCAGAAAACGTGCTCAGCTCGTCGAGAAAATGCGATTTAAGCAATAAAACTAAAAATGCTTATAAAACATAAACCAAACGTTGCATGTGATCATTTCTGCATGCGCAGTGATAAACTGGGCACTCTGAAGCCCCCAAGAGCACTTTTTGCTATGCCAACCTAACCAGAGTGACGGGAGAGGCACCATCCAGAAAACGTGCTCAGCTCGTCGAGAAAATGCGATTTAAGCAATAAAACAAAAAATGCTTATAAAACATAAACCAAACGTTGCAGGTTGTCATTTCTGCATGCACAGTGATAAACTCGGCACTCTGAAGCACCCAAGAGCGCTTTTAACTAGAAAACGTGCTCAGCTCGTCGAGAAAATGCGCTCTAAGCAATACAATTAAAAATGCTTATAAAACATAAACCAAACGTTGCAGGTGGTCATTTCTTCATGCGCAGTGATAAACTCGGCACTCTGAAGCACCCAAGAGCACTTTTTACTTTGCCAACCTAACCAGAGTGACGGGAGAGGCACCATCCAGAAAACGTGCTCAGCTCGTCGAGAAAATGCGATTTAAGCAATAAAACAAAAAATGCTTATAAAACATAAACCAAACGTTGCAGGTGGTCATTTCTTCATGCGCAGTGATAAACTCGGCACTCTGAAGCACCCAAGAGCGCTTTTTACTTTGCCAACCTAACCAGAGTGACGGGAGAGGCACCATCCAGAAAACGTGCTCAGCTCGTCGAGAAAATGCGATTTAAGCAATAAAACTAAAAATGCTTATAAAACATAAACCAAACGTTGCAGGTGGTCATTTCTGCATGCGCAGTGATAAACTGGGCACTCTGAAGCCCCCAAGAGCACTTTTTACTATGCCAACCTAACCAGAGTGACGGGAGAGGCACCATCCAGAAAACGTGCTCAGCTCGTCGAGAAAATGCGATTTAAGCAATAAAATTAAAAATGCTTATAAAACATAAACCAAACGTTGCAGGTGGTCATTTCTTCATGCGCAGTGATAAACTCGGCACTCTGAAGCACCCAAGAGCGCTTTTAACTAGAAAACGTGCTCAGCTCGTCGAGAAAATGCGCTCTAAGCAATACAATTAAAAATGCTCATAAAACATAAACCAAACGTTGCAGGTGGTCATTTCTTCATGTGCAGTGATAAACTCGGCACTCTGAAGCACCCAAGAGCGCTTTTTACTTTGCCAACCTAACCAGAGTGACTGGAGAGGCACCATCCAGAAAACGTGCTCAGCTCATCGAGAAAATGCGATTTAAGCAATAAAACTAAAAATGCTTATAAAACATAAACCAAACGTTGCAGGTGGTCATTTCTGCATGCGCAGTGATAAACTGGGCACTCTGAAGCCCCCAAGAGCACTTTTTACTATGCCAACCTAACCAGAGTGACGGGAGAGGCACCATCCAGAAAACGTGCTCAGCTCGTCGAGAAAATGCGATTTAAGCAATAAAACAAAAAATGCTTATAAAACATAAACCAAACGTTGCAGGTGGTCATTTCTGCATGCGCAGTGATAAACTCGGCACTCTGAAGCACCCAAGAGCGCTTTTTACTAGAAAACGTGCTCAGCTCGTCGAGAAAATGCGCTCTAAGCAATACAATTAAAAATGCTTATAAAACATAAACCAAACGTTGCAGGTGGTCATTTCTGCATGCGCAGTGATAAACTGGGCACTCTGAAGCCCCCAAGAGCACTTTTTACTATGCCAACCTAACCAGAGTGACGGGAGAGGCACCATCCAGAAAACGTGCTCAGCTCGTCGAGAAAATGCGATTTAAGCAATAAAACAAAAAATGCTTATAAAACATAAACCAAACGTTGCAGGTGGTCATTTCTGCATGCGCAGTGATAAACTCGGCACTCTGAAGCACCCAAGAGCGCTTTTTACTAGAAAACGTGCTCAGCTCGTCGAGAAAATGCGCTCTAAGCAATACAATTAAAAATGCTTATAAAACATAAACCAAACGTTGCAGGTGGTCATTTCTTCATGCGCAGTGATAAACTCGGCACTCTGAAGCACCCAAGAGCACTTTTTACTTTGCCAACCTAACCAGAGTGACGGGAGAGGCACCATCCAGAAAACGTGCTCAGCTCGTCGAGAAAATGCGATTTAAGCAATAAAACTAAAAATGCTTATAAAACATAAACCAAACGTTGCAGGTGGTCATTTCTGCATGCGCAGTGATAAACTGGGCACTCTGAAGCCCCCAAGAGCACTTTTTACTATGCCAACCTAACCAGAGTGACGGGAGAGGCACCATCCAGAAAACGTGCTCAGCTCGTCGAGAAAATGCGATTTAAGCAATAAAATTAAAAATGCTTATAAAACATAAACCAAACGTTGCAGGTGGTCATTTCTTCATGCGCAGTGATAAACTCGGCACTCTGAAGCACCCAAGAGCGCTTTTAACTAGAAAACGTGCTCAGCTCGTCGAGAAAATGCGCTCTAAGCAATACAATTAAAAATGCTCATAAAACATAAACCAAACGTTGCAGGTGGTCATTTCTTCATGCGCAGTGATAAACTCGGCACTCTCAAGCCCCCAAGAGCGCTTTTTACTATGCCAACCTAACCAGAGTGACGGGAGAGCCACCATCCAGAAAACGTGCTCAGCTCGTCGAGAAAATGCGATTTAAGCAATAAAATTAAAAATGCTTATAAAACATAAACCAAACGTTGCAGGTGGTCATTTCTTCATTCGCAGTGATAAACTCGGCACTCTGAAGCACCCAAGAGCGCTTTTAACTAGAAAACGTGCTCAGCTCGTCGAGAAAATGCGCTCTAAGCAATACAATTAAAAATGCTCATAAAACATAAACCAAACGTTGCAGGTGGTCATTTCTTCATGTGCAGTGATAAACTCGGCACTCTGAATCACCCAAGAGCGCTTTTTACTTTTCCAACCTAACCAGAGTGACGGGAGAGGCACCATCCAGAAAACGTGCTCAGCTCATCGAGAAAATGCGATTTAAGCAATAAAACTAAAAATGCTTATAAAACATAAACCAAACGTTGCAGGTGGTCATTTCTGCATGCGCAGTGATAAACTGGGCACCCTGAAGCCCCCAAGAGCACTTTTTACTATGCCAACCTAACCAGAGTGACGGGAGAGGCACCATCCAGAAAACGTGCTCAGCTCGTCGAGAAAATGCGATTTAAGCAATAAAACAAAAAATGCTTATAAAACATAAACCAAACGTTGCAGGTGGTCATTTCTTCATGCGCAGTGATAAACCCGGCATTCTGAAGCACCCAAGAGCGCTTTTTACTAGAAAACGTGCTCAGCTCGTCGAGAACATGCGCTCTAAGCAATACAATTAAAAATGCTTATAAAACATAAACCAAACGTTGCAGGTGGTCATTTCTTCATGCGCAGTGATAAACTCGGCACTCTGAAGCACCCAAGAGCACTTTTTACTTTGCCAACCTAACCAGAGTGACGGGAGAGGCACCATCCAGAAAACGTGCTCAGCTCGTCGAGAAAATGCGATTTAAGCAATAAAACTAAAAATGCTTATAAAACATAAACCAAACGTTGCAGGTTGTCATTTCTTCATGCGCAGTGATAAACTCGGCACTCTGAAGGACCCAAGAGCGCTTTTTACTATGCCAACTTAACCAGAGTGACGTGAGGCGACCGGGCGCGGACGCTAACTCACGCCCGGCAAGAGCGCTCGGAAGGCGGATAGGCTTTCACGGAATCCCCGCCAGCAGGTCCGCGGGCCAAATAGGGTTCCATAAGGGACCGGGCGCGGACGCTAACCCACGCCAGGCATGAGAGCTCGGAAGGCGGATAGGCTTTCACGGAGATCCCGCAGGCCGGTCCGCGAGCCAAATAGGGTCCCAAAAAGTACCGGGCGCGGTCTCTAACTCACGCCCGGCAGGAGTGCTCGGAGGGCGAATAGGCTTTCACGGAGGACCCGCCGGCCGGTCCGCGGGCCAAATAGGGTCCCGTAAAGAACCGGGCGCGGTCTCTAACTCACGCCCGGCAGGAGTGCTCGGAGGGCGGATAGGCTCTCACGGGGACCCGCCGGACGGTCCGCGGGCCAAATAGGGTCCCGTAAGTGACCGGGCGCGGTCTCTTACTCACGCCCGGCAGGAGTGCTCGGAGGGCGGATAGGCATTCACGGAGGTACCGCCAGCCGGTCCGCGGGCCAATTAGGGTCCCGTGAGGGACCGGGCGCGGTCTCTAACTCCCCTCCGTGAGTCGTCACCTTATCGTGGTGGAGGGGTTTGCGTGCCCCTATGATCCTAGGAGCCATGTTGTCTGGGGCTTCATGCCCCTGGTAGGGTCACCCATGGCAAACGGGTCCTAGGTGAGGGGCCAGACAAAGCACGGCTCATCAGCCCCTTATGATGATAAAAATGAATGGATCACGTTTTCCCTCGCCCGGACGCGGGTCACCGGGGCCCCCCTCTGGAGCCAGGCCTGGAGGCGGGGCTCGAAGGCGAGCGTCTGGTGGCCGGGCCTTCGCCCATGGGGCCCGGCCGGGCTCAGCCCGAAAAGGAAACGTGGGTCCCCCTTCCCATGGGCTCACCACCTGTGGGAGGGGCCAAAGGGGTCGGGTGCATTGCAAGCTGGGCGGCGGCCAAAGGCAGGGACCTTGGCGGTCTGATCCCCGGCTGCAGAAGCTGGCTCTTGGGACATGGAATGTCACCTCTCTGGCTGGAAAGGAGCCCGAGCTGGTGTGCGAGGCAGAAAAGTTCCGACTAGATATAGTCGGACTTGCCTCCACGCACAGTTTGGGTTCCGGTACAAGCCCTCTCGAGAGGGGCTGGACTCTCTTCCACTCTGGAGTTGCCCACGGTGAGAGGCGTCGGGCAGGTGTGGGTATACTTATTGCCCCCCGGCTGGGCGCCTGCACATTGGGGTTCACCCCGGTGAACGAGAGGGTAGCCTCCCTCCGCCTTCGGGTGGGGGGACGGGTCCTGACTGTTGTTTGTGTCTATGCACCAAACGGCAGCTCAGAGTACCCACCCTTCTTGGAGTCCCTGGAGGAAGTGCTGGAGAGCGCTCCTTCTGGGGACTCCGTCGTTCTACTGGGTGACTTCAATGCTCACGTGGGCAATGACAGTGAGACCTGGAAGGGCGTGATTGGGAGGAACGGCCCCCCCGATCTGAACCCGAGCGGTGTTCTATTGTTGGACTTCTGTGCTCGACACGGATTTTCAATAATGAACACCATGTTCAAACATAAGGGTGTCCATGTGTGCACTTGGCACCAGGACACCCTAGGCCGCAGTTCGATGATCGACTTTGTAGTCGTGTCATCGGATTTGCGGCCGCATGTTTTGGACACTCGGGCGAAGAGAGGGGCGGAGCTGTCAACTGATCACCACCTGGTGGTGGGTTGGCTCCGATGGTGGGGGAAGATGCCGGTCCGACCTGGCAGACCCAAACGTTCTGTGAGGGTCTGCTGGGAACGTCTGGCGGAATCCCCTGTCAGGAAGAGCTTCAACTCCCACCTCCGGCAGAGCTTTTCCCACGTCCCGGGGGAGGCGGGGGACATTGAGTCCGAGTGGACCTTGTTCCGCGCCTCCATTGTTGAGGCGGCCGACCGGAGCTGTGGCCGTAAGGTCATTGGTGCCTGTCGTGGCGGCAATCCCCGAACCCGCTGGTGGACACCGGCGGTAAGGGATGCCGTCAAGCTGAAGAAGGAGTCCTATCGGGCCGTTTTGGCCTGCGGGACTCCGGAGGCAGCTGACAGGTACCGGATGGCCAAGCGGAACGCGGCTTCGGCGGTTGCTGAGGCAAAAACCCGGGCGTGGGAGGAGTTCGGCGAGGCCATGGAGAATGACTTCCGGACGGCTTCGAGGAAATTCTGGTCCACCATCCGGCGTCTCAGGAGGGGGAAGCAGTGCAACGTCAACACTGTTTACAGTGGAGATGGCGTGCTGCTGACCTCGACTCGGGACGTCGTGTGTCGGTGGGGAGAATACTTCGAAGACCTCCTCAATTCCACCGACACGCCTTCCATTGTGGAAGCAGGGCCTGGGGACTCTGAGGCGGACTCTCCAATCTCTGGGGTTGAAGTCACTGAGGTAGTTAAAAAACTCCTCGGTGGCAAGGCCCCGGGGGTGGATGAGATCCGCCCGGATTTCTTAAGGGCTCTGGATGTTGTGGGGCTGTCATGGCTGACACGTCTCTACAGCATCGCGTGGACATCGGGGACAGTGCCTCTGGATTGGCAGACTGGGGTGGTGGTTCCCCTCTTTAAGAAGGGGGACCGGAGGGTGTGTTCCAATTACAGGGGAATTACACTCCTCAGCCTCCCTGGTAAGGTCTATTCAGGGGTGCTGGAGAGGAGGGTCCGTCGGGAGGTCGAACCTCGGATTCAGGAGGAACAGTGTGGCTTTCGTCCTGGCCGTGGAACAGTGGACCAGCTCTTCACCCTCAACAGGATCCTCGAGGGTGCATGGGAGTTCGCCCAACCAGTCCACATGTGTTTTGTGGACTTGGAGAAGGCGTTCGACCGTGTCCCTCGGGAGGTTCTGTGGGGGGTGCTTCGGGAGTACGGGGTACCGAGCCAACTGATAAGGGCGGTTCGGTCCCTGTATCACCGATGCCAGAGTGTGGTCCGCATTTCCGGCAGTAAGTCGGATTCGTTCCCAGTGAGGGTTGGACTCCGCCAAGGCTGCCCTTTGTCACCGATTCTGTTCATAATTTTTATGGACAGAATTTCTAGGCGCAGCCGAGGCGTTGAGGGTGTCCGGTTTGGGGACCTCAGCATCGCGTCTCTGCTTTTTGCAGACGACGTGGTGCTGTTGGCTTCTTCAGGCCGTGATCTCCAGCTCTCACTGGAGCGGTTCGCAGCCGAGTGTGAAGCGGTCGGGATGAGGGTCAGCACCTCCAAATCCGAGTCCATGGTCCTCGATCGGAAAAGGGTGGAATGCCCTCTCCGGATCGGGGATGAGATCCTGCCCCAAGTGGAGGAGTTTAAGTATCTTGGGGTCTTGTTCACGAGTGAGGGGAGGATGGAGCGCGAGATCGACAGGCGGATCGGTGCAGCGTCGGCAGTAATGCGGACTCTGTACCGGTCCGTCGTGGTAAAGAGAGAGCTGAGCCAAAAGGCAAAGCTCTCAATTTACCGGTCGATTTACGCTCCTACCCTCACCTATGGTCACGAGCTATGGGTCGTGACCGAAAGAACGAGATCCCGGATACAAGCGGCCGAAATGAGTTTTCTCCGCAGGATGTCCGGGCTCTCCCTTAGAGATAGGGTGAGGAGTTCGGTCATCCGGGAGAGACTCGGAGTAGAGTCGCTACTCCTCCACGTTGAGAGGAGCCAGATGAGGTGGCTCGGGCATCTCATCAGGATGCCTCCTGGACGCCTCCCTGGGGAGGTGTTCCGGGCATGTCCCACCGGTAGGAGACCCCGGGGACGACCCAGGACGCGCTGGAGAGACTATGTCTCTCGGCTGGCCTGGGAACGCCTTGGGATCCCCCGGGATGAGCTAGATGAAGTGGCTGGGGAGAGGGAAGTCTGGGAGTCCCTCCTGAAGCTGCTGCCCCCGCGACCCGACCCCGGATAAGCGGAAGAAGATGGATGGATGGATGGATGGAAGTGACCGGGCGCGGTCTCTTACTCACGCCCGGCAGGAGTGCTCGGAGGGCGGATAGGCATTCACGGAGGTACCGCCAGCCGGTCCGCGGGCCAATTAGGGTCCCGTGAGGGACCGGGCGCGGTCTCTAACTCAGGCCCGGCAGGAGTGCTCGGAGGGCGGATAGGCATTCACGGAGGTACCGCCAGCCGGTCCGCGGGCCATTTAGGGTCCCATAAGGGACCGGGCGCGGTCTCTAACTCAGGCCCGGCAGGAGTGCTCGGAGGGCGGATAGGCATTCACGGAGGTACCGCTAGCCGGTCCGCGGGCCAATTAGGGTCCCATAAGTGACCGGGCGCGGTCTCTAACCCACGCCCGGCAGGAGTGCTCGGAGGGCGGACAGGCTTCCACGGAAGTACCGCCAGCAGGTCCGCGGGCCAAATAGGGTCCCATAAGGGACCGGGGGCGGACGCTAAACCACGCTCTCAACTCGGCACTCTGAAGCACCCAAGAGCGCTTTTTACTAGAAAACGTGCTCAGCTCGTCGAGAAAATGCACTCTAAGCAATACAATTAAAAATGCTTATAAAACATAAACCAAACGTTGCAGGTGGTCATTTCTTCATGCGCAGTGATAAACTCGGCACTCTGAAGCACCCAAGAGCGCTTTTTACTTTGCCAACCTAACCAGAGTGACGGGAGAGGCACCATCCAGAAAACGTGCTCAGCTCGTCGAGAAAATTCGATTTAAGCAATAAAACTAAAAATGCTTATAAAACATAAACCAAACGTTGCAGGTGGTCATTTCTGCATGCGCAGTGATAAACTGGGCACTCTGAAGCCCCCAAGAGCACTTTTTACTATGCCAACCTAACCAGAGTGACGGGAGAGGCACCATCCAGAAAACGTGCTCAGCTCGTCGAGAAAATGCGATTTAAGCAATAAAACAAAAAATGCTTATAAAACATAAACCAAACGTTGCAGGTTGTCATTTCTGCATGCGCAGTGATAAACTCGGCACTCTGAAGCACCCAAGAGCGCTTTTAACTAGAAAACGTGCTCAGCTCGTCGAGAAAATGCGCTCTAAGCAATACAATTAAAAATGCTTATAAAACATAAACCAAACGTTGCAGGTGGTCATTTCTTCATGCGCAGTGATAAACTCGGCACTCTGAAGCACCCAAGAGCACTTTTTACTTTGCCAACCTAACCAGAGTGACGGGAGAGGCACCATCCAGAAAACGTGCTCAGCTCGTCGAGAAAATGCGATTTAAGCAATAAAACTAAAAATGCTTATAAAACATAAACCAAACGTTGCAGGTGGTCATTTCTTCATGCGCAGTGATAAACCCGGCACTCTCAAGCCCCCAAGAGCGCTTTTTACTATGCCAACCTAACCAGAGTGACGGGAGAGCCACCATCCAGAAAACGTGCTCAGCTCGTCGAGAAAATGCGATTTAAGCAATAAAATTAAAAATGCTTATAAAACATAAACCAAACGTTGCAGGTGGTCATTTCATCATGCGCGGTGATAAACTCGGCACTCTGAAGCACCCAAGAGCGCTTTTTACTTTGCCAACCTAACCAGAGTGACGGGAGAGGCACCATCCAGAAAACGTGCTCAGCTCGTCGAGAAAATGCGATTTAAGCAATAAAACTAAAAATGCTTATAAAACATAAACCAAACGTTGCAGGTGGTCATTTCTGCATGCGCAGTGATAAACTGGGCACTCTGAAGCCCCCAAGAGCACTTTTTACTATGCCAACCTAACCAGAGTGACGGGAGAGGCACCATCCAGAAAACGTGCTCAGCTCGTCGAGAAAATGCGATTTAAGCAATAAAACAAAAAATGCTTATAAAACATAAACCAAACGTTGCAGGTTGTCATTTCTGCATGCGCAGTGATAAACTCGGCACTCTGAAGCACCCAAGAGCACTTTTTACTATGCCAACCTAACCAGAGTGACGGGAGAGGCACCATCCAGAAAACGTGCTCAGCTCGTCGAGAAAATGCGATTTAAGCAATAAAATTAAAAATGCTTATAAAACATAAACCAAACGTTGCAGGTGGTCATTTCTTCATGCGCAGTGATAAACTCGGCACTCTGAAGCACCCAAGAGCGCTTTTAACTAGAAAACGTGCTCAGCTCGTCGAGAAAATGCGCTCTAAGCAATACAATTAAAAATGCTCATAAAACATAAACCAAACGTTGCAGGTGGTCATTTCTTCATGTGCAGTGATAAACTCGGCACTCTGAAGCACCCAAGAGCGCTTTTTACTTTGCCAACCTAACCAGAGTGACGGGAGAGGCACCATCCAGAAAACGTGCTCAGCTCATCGAGAAAATGCGATTTAAGCAATAAAACTAAAAATGCTTATAAAACATAAACCAAACGTTGCAGGTGGTCATTTCTGCATGCGCAGTGATAAACTGGGCACTCTGAAGCCCCCAAGAGCACTTTTTACTATGCCAACCTAACCAGAGTGACGGGAGAGGCACCATCCAGAAAACGTGCTCAGCTCGTCGAGAAAATGCGATTTAAGCAATAAAACAAAAAATGCTTATAAAACATAAACCAAACGTTGCAGGTGGTCATTTCTGCATGCGCAGTGATAAACTCGGCACTCTGAAGCACCCAAGAGCGCTTTTTACTAGAAAACGTGCTCAGCTCGTCGAGAAAATGCGCTCTAAGCAATACAATTAAAAATGCTTATAAAACATAAACCAAATGTTGCAGGTGGTCATTTCTGCATGCGCAGTGATAAACTGGGCACTCTGAAGCCCCCAAGAGCACTTTTTACTATGCCAACCTAACCAGAGTGACGGGAGAGGCACCATCCAGAAAACGTGCTCAGCTCGTCGAGAAAATGCGATTTAAGCAATAAAAAAAAAAATGCTTATAAAACATAAACCAAACGTTGCAGGTGGTCATTTCTGCATGCGCAGTGATAAACTGGGCACTCTGAAGCCCCCAAGAGCACTTTTTACTATGCCAACCTAACCAGAGTGACGGGAGAGCCACCATCCAGAAAACGTGCTCAGCTCGTCGAGAAAATGCGATTTAAGCAATAAAATTAAAAATGCTTATAAAACATAAACCAAACGTTGCAGGTGGTCATTTCTTCATGCGCAGTGATAAACTCGGCACTCTGAAGCACCCAAGAGCGCTTTTTACTTTGCCAACCTAACCAGAGTGACGGGAGAGGCACCATCCAGAAAACGTGCTCAGCTCGTCGAGAAAATGCGATTTAAGCAATAAAACTAAAAATGCTTATAAAACATAAACCAAACGTTGCAGGTGGTCATTTCTGCATGCGCAGTGATAAACTGGGCACTCTGAAGCCCCCAAGAGCACTTTTTACTATGCCAACCTAACCAGAGTGACGGGAGAGGCACCATCCAGAAAACGTGCTCAGCTCGTCGAGAAAATGCGATTTAAGCAATAAAATTAAAAATGCTTATGAATCATAAACCAAACGTAGCAGGTGGTCATTTCTTCATGCGCAGTGATAAACTCGGCACTCTGAAGCACCCAAGAGCGCTTTTAACTAGAAAACGTGCTCAGCTCGTCGAGAAAATGCGCTCTAAGCAATACAATTAAAAATGCTCATAAAACATAAACCAAACGTTGCAGGTGGTCATTTCTTCATGTGCAGTGATAAACTCGGCACTCTGAAGCACCCAAGAGCGCTTTTTACTTTGCCAACCTAACCAGAGTGACGGGAGAGGCCCCATCCAGAAAACGTGCTCAGCTCATCGAGAAAATGCGATTTAAGCAATAAAACTAAAAATGCTTATAAAACATAAACCAAACGTTGCAGGTGGTCATTTCTGCATGCGCAGTGATAAACTGGGCACTCTGAAGCCCCCAAGAGCACTTTTTACTATGCCAACCTAACCAGAGTGACGGGAGAGGCACCATCCAGAAAACGTGCTCAGCTCGTCGAGAAAATGCGATTTAAGCAATAAAAAAAAAAATGCTTATAAAACATAAACCAAACGTTGCAGGTGGTCATTTCTGCATGCGCAGTGATAAACTCGGCACTCTGAAGCACCCAAGAGCGCTTTTTACTAGAAAACGTGCTCAGCTCGTCGAGAAAATGCGCTCTAAGCAATACAATTAAAAATGCTTATAAAACATAAACCAAACGTTGCAGGTGGTCATTTCTGCATGCGCAGTGATAAACTGGGCACTCTGAAGCCCCCAAGAGCACTTTTTACTATGCCAACCTAACCAGAGTGACGGGAGAGGCACCATCCAGAAAACGTGCTCAGCTCGTCGAGAAAATGCGATTTAAGCAATAAAACAAAAAATGCTTATAAAACATAAACCAAACGTTGCAGGTTGTCATTTCTGCATGCGCAGTGATAAACTCGGCACTCTGAAGCACCCAAGAGCGCTTTTTACTAGAAAACGTGCTCAGCTCGTCGAGAAAATGCGCTCTAAGCAATACAATTAAAAATGCTTATAAAACATAAACCAAACGTTGCAGGTGGTCATTTCTTCATGCGCAGTGATAAACTCGGCACTCTGAAGCACCCAAGAGCACTTTTTACTTTGCCAACCTAACCAGAGTGACGGGAGAGGCACCATCCAGAAAACGTGCTCAGCTCGTCGAGAAAATGCGATTTAAGCAATAAAACTAAAAATGCTTATAAAACATAAATCAAACGTTGCAGGTGGTCATTTCTTCATGCGCAGTGATAAACTCGGCCCTCTCAAGCCCCCAAGAGCGCTTTTTACTATGCCAACCTAACCAGAGTGACGGGAGAGCCACCATCCAGAAAACGTGCTCAGCTCGTCGAGAAAATGCGATTTAAACAATAAAATTAAAAATGCTTATAAAACATAAACCAAACGTTGCAGGTGGTCATTTCTTCATGCGCAGTGATAAACTCGGCACTCTGAAGCACCCAAGAGCGCTTTTTACTTTGCCAACCTAACCAGAGTGACGGGAGAGGCACCATCCAGAAAACGTGCTCAGCTCGTCGAGAAAATGCGATTTAAGCAATAAAACTAAAAATGCTTATAAAACATAAACCAAACGTTGCAGGTGGTCATTTCTGCATGCGCAGTGATAAACTGGGCACTCTGAAGCCCCCAAGAGCACTTTTTACTATGCCAACCTAACCAGAGTGACGGGAGAGGCACCATCCAGAAAACGTGCTCAGCTCGTCGAGAAAATGCGATTTAAGCAATAAAATTAAAAATGCTTATAAAACATAAACCAAACGTTGCAGGTGGTCATTTCTTCATGCGCAGTGATAAACTCGGCACTCTGAAGCACCCAAGAGCGCTTTTAACTAGAAAACGTGTTCAGCTCGTCGAGAAAATGCGCTCTAAGCAATACAATTAAAAATGCTCATAAAACATAAACCAAACGTTGCAGGTGGTCATTTCTTCATGTGCAGTGATAAACTCGGCACTCTGAAGCACCCAAGAGCGCTTTTTACTTTGCCAACCTAACCCGAGTGACGGGAGAGGCACCATCCAGAAAACGTGCTCAGCTCATCGAGAAAATGCGATTTAAGCAATAAAACAAAAAATGCTTATAAAACATAAACCAAACGTTGCAGGTGGTCATTTCTGCATGCGCAGTGATAAACTCGGCACTCTGAAGCACCCAAGAGCGCTTTTTACTAGAAAACGTGCTCAGCTCGTCGAGAAAATGCGAGAGAGAATAAAACAATGCGCTTAACTTTGATGTCTATTGTTATGCAAATGAGGCAGGTGGATGCACTACCCCCATGATACCGCTAGGGGGCGTTGCAGGTGTTTTCGTTGTTATGTAAATGTTGCAGGTGTCTTCGTTGTTATGTAAAGATGCAGGTGTCTTCGTTGTTATGTAAAGATGCAGGTGTATGTCTATTGTTTTGTAAATGTTGTAGGGTGGGTGCAGTGTCACCATGATACCGCTAGGGGGCGCTATCTTGGTGTTACGGTGAGGGGGGGCATGTACAGGTGTGTTTTTAAGGGGTGAGGGGTGGGCCTACTGCTGGTATATTTAAGGTGGGGTTATTTGGGAAGACACGCCAGCACATGAGCTCTGATCAGAGAGTGCACAAAAAGTTGGAGAGCGTCAAGAATTGTTTGTCATCTATGTCAGCAAATACAGTTATATCTGCATGATATTACATTCACATTACATCATGTTTTATATCCATATCGACATGTTTTTTTTTTTTTTTTTTTTTTTTTTTTTTTTTTTCTTTTTTTTTGCAAATGACGTAGAGGGTGCAATGTCACCAAGATAACGCTAGGGGGCGCTGTAAGGTGCTTTGGTGAGGGAGGCGTGTCCAGGTGTTTTTTGTTTTTTTTGCAAATGACGTAGGGAGTGCAATGTCACCAAGATAACGCCAGGGGGCGCTGTAAGGTGCTTTGGTGAGGGGGGGGGGGGGGGGGGCGTGTCCAGGTGTTTTTTGTTTTTTTTGCAAATGACGTAGGGAGTGCAATGTCACCAAGATAACGCCAGGGGGGTGTTGTAAGGTGTTTTGGCGATGGGGCGTGTCCAGGTGTTTTTTGGTTTTTTTGCAAATGACGTAGGGGGTGCAATGTCACCAAGATAACGCCAGGGGGGTGTTGTAAGGTGCTTTGGTGAGGGGGTGTGTCCAGTTTTTTTTTTTTTTTTTTTTTTTTTTTTTTTTGAGAGACTGAAGATCAGAATTACAGTCAAAGGTGCTATGTTGGGGCATGTTTGGAGATTACAATTACAATCAGTGTTGAAACATGTTGGAACATGTCTGAAGATTACAATTACAGTCAGAGTTGACCCCTACGTAATATGTCAGAGGGAGCGTTGTAGTTTTTTGAGAGAGAGAGAGAGAGAGAGAGAGAGAGAGAGAGAGAGAGAGAGAGAGAGGTCAAGAAGAGAAAGATTAGAATTGCAATAAAGGTGTTATGTTGAAACATATTCAAGTGTAGTTTTTTAGAGAGAAAGATCAAGACAAAATGTCTGATGATTATAATTGTAATCAGAGCTGAAGCATTAGCACAGGTGTTTTTTTTTTTTTTTTTTTTTCTAGAAGCGGTCAGGACAGGAAAAACAAGATTAGTATATACAGATTTCTGAAGAAGCATTCACAAAACAACGACTCTGAAACTGCAGATTACAATTACAATCAGTGTTGAAGCATTCGCACAGATGTTGGTTTTTAGAAGCGCTCAGGACAAGAAAAACAAGATTAGTCTCCAAAGATTTGAGTTTCACAAAGACAACGACTCTTTTTTTTTTTTTTTTTTAGGAGAGGTCAAGGGCAAGAGGGGGAAGACAGTCGAAGGCCTCTGAAAGCCTTATATTTCAGTAAATTTTGTATGCTACATTTTGTTTAGATAGTTTTAGGAAAGTAGTCTAACATGTCCTGAGTAAAACACGTGACAAAGGTGTGGTTTTAAGGAAAGGGGTGGACCTACTGCTGGTATATTTAAGGTGGGGTGCATTGAGCGACGAGCTTATAAAGCTAAGCTAAAGCAGCGGTGTTAAACTGTAAACTTGAAGCTTAAATCATGATAGCCGAAACACCTATTAGTATTCATTTTAGCCGTTTAGGCGGTTTGTTGGACGCTCCTAAAAAAAAACATTTGTACCTAAAACGTATGCAGCAGCCTCCTACAGAAAAACTTGAGCAGAACTGGGACCTGACAACGGAGACACTCTGGGGATTTAGATTTTTTTATGAAATCGGGGAGCTTTTTTTCTTCATGAAAAACCGAGAAACATCTGGACCAAACAACGATTCTGACCCAACCAGCACGTATGGTTTGTTGAATTCCAATGACTGGGGTGTGATAAGCCAACTCCTACCCCAGGTTTTGACTGAATTTCTAGATGAATACGGCATCCAAGGCGAGTTGAACATAACCTGGGTTTCACGAATTACGGTTAGCGGGAAATGTTTTCTACGACTTAAAGTTTCTCCTCAAACTACTGATGGAGCAGAAGATGGCGAGCTAATCGAGCTACTGTATCTGACGCTAGAAGTGTTTAATAGTGAATGTGGGGTTTTCCAGACAATAATCAACGTACCATTAGCAGAGTGGCTTGAAAGACTGCAGGCATTTGGTGACAGTATTACAAAACTTTTTGTAGATAGCCGTGTTTGGATAAACACCATTGGAGCTAAACGTAAATTGACTTTAGACTAGCCTCACTAAAAACACACACACATACACACACACACACACACACACACACACACACACACACACACACACACACTCTTTTTTTTTTTTTTTTTTTTTTTTTTTACGACTACCACCGAAACTGGGGAGGAGGGTGTAACTATTAGCATCTAGGGGAGGGGGTTGTAATCATTAGGACATCTCTGTATAAGAGGAGGCAGCTTCTAGCACACGGCCCCTCAGCCCCTCATACCTGAAGTCCAGAGAGATCGACAACATGGCTCAAAAAAGATCCGCCAGAAGACTTTTACCCGGATTTCCATCTATGATGAACGGACCAGGAGGGAAAATCTCAAGGGGGGTGCAGACGACGCCAAATGAGACGATAACACTCTGGTCAAGTCCCGAGAAATCTGCCGATGAGACAAACAAGGTAGACACGGCTTTCATCACATCTCCACAAGCAGACATGGCTGCTGAGAGAGCTGTGCAAACGCCATCAAAGATCTTTGAGTTCCTCAGACCGTATGGAACCGTATCACCGCCAGCGGACGAGATGTGGTCCTCCCTCGACAATTCTGCCGCAGAGACAAATCAGGCCGACATGGCGTTCATCACATCTCCACAACCAGCGGCCGTGTGGTCCTCCCCCGACAATTCTGCCGCAGAGACAAATCAGGCCGACATGGCGTTCATCACATCTCCACAACCGTCACACAGCTCCAGACAGAGTTTCGGGAGCATCTGCGGACCCCCATCTACCATAGAGCTAACGCCACCTGCTGGTTCAGAGGGGGACGAGACCCCCCTAGCAAACGGGGTGGAGCAACATGGCCAATGGTCTTCGTATCCAGCTAGACACCTGTTCGACGACACGTGCGTGAGCTATCCTGAAAGAGGTTTCGACTTGCCATGCCTGACCTATGCTGAAGCCCTCCACATCATCGATCCTGAGGCATTAGCTAGAGAGGTTGATGGTTCGGAGACCTACATCGATCTTCCGACGCTGATGGATGATACAGATGCGGACTTACCATGCTTATCCTACGATGATGTCGCTCCCGAGGCATCAGCCATAGTGGTTGATGATACGGAGCCCTACATCGATCTCACGACGCTGATGGACGACACAGATGCGGGGGACGACCCTCGCCTCCCCTCTGGTGATAACATGCCGATGCAAACGATGACATCATCACCTGTGAAAATCGACATTCCCAAGGATTTATACATGATGAATGTAGAACCACTTTCCTGGTTGATAGTGGAAGATTACACACGCGTCAAACTAATGGTGGCCTACCTTTTGTACGATGCCTTAATAGAACATGCCAAAGCAATGTGTGACGGGTGTTTTCTCGATGATCTCAGTCAGCTACATCACACATGCCTGTTCATAGAGGATCGCTGCTTTTATTTTTATGCAAATTATGAAACAGTGACGGCTGAGCTATGCAATGCTAACTTTCTGCACACATTATCGACCATGCTGTTTTATTTCAGGACCGCTGCTCCTTTAAAAACCATACGCAACACAGCTGCGTCCATTCTACACGATCTCGCCCATGAACGCAAGATCTTTGCCCAGCTCCGCTGTATAAAACAAGAATTTAGTGACATTCTGGTGCTGAGTAAGAGTGAAGTGGAGTTATTATTTAGAACCTTTGGGAAAACACAATGGGAAATGTTGTGAGGAAAACATGGGTCCAACTGGCTGCTGATCTAGCATTGTTTTTAGACTATATTAAATACTATTTGCTAGATGATATAACTACATGGTTAAGGAGACTTGAAACCCTAATTGAAGCCAAAATACTACCGTCTATGTTATTTTCATACATGCGTTATACTGAACCTTAGAAACTGTTTTTATTTTTTATTGCTGTGTGCTTCCTACTTTTTGTAATAAACTAATGTGACCAGCAAAGTGATTGTTTTCTGTGTTTATTCTATTTAAAAAATCTCATACCTGTATGCTTTTATTAGCTGTGACCAGCAAAGTGATTTTCTGTGTTTACTCTATTAAAAAATCACATACTTGTATGCTTTATTAGCGGTGACACATTTTGCTACGCGTCAATCTGCATCTAACAATGGGGGGTGACAGATGTCTTCAAAAACTCTATTATAAAGCTAATAACCCAGCTAGTTACGGAGGGGAGGCACGTTTACACAAAGGAGTGATTGTTAACTGTAAAAACACTAATATTAAAAAAGTGAAAGCGTTTCTAGCAGACCAAGATACTTATACTTTACACAAACCAGCCAGAATAACCTTTCCTAGAAATAAAGTTTTTGTTCGAGGTCCTATGAGACAATTTCAAGCAGATTTATGTGATATGCAATCACTAGCACACTCCAATGACGGATATAAATATTTACTGACCACAATTGATGTGTTTTCGAAACGCGCTTTTGTACGAGTTCTGAAGACCAAATCAGCTCAGCATGTGACCAAGGCCTTTGAAGATGTCTTAGCAGTTAGCGGGGTACCCTTACGACTCCAGACAGATAAAGGGAAAGAATTTTTTAACAAACATTTCCAGAAATTAATGAGACAGCATAATATTATACATTTTGCAACGTCTTCTGACACAAAGGCGCAAACGGTTGAACGCTTTCACAGAACGTTGAAATCACGAATGTGGAGATATTTTACTGCCAAAAACACACAACGATATGTCGATGTAATTCAGGATTTTATTATCAGCTATAATGACAGTTTCCATACTAGTATAAAAATGGCACCTAATGCTGTAAACATGGATAATAAAGACATTGCTTTTACTAACCTCTACGCAAATAACCCCTTCCGACAAGGAATCAAGTTCCGCTTCGCTCCAGGCGATGCAGTGCGTCTATCTAAATTGAGAGGTATCTTTGAGAAGGGTTATTTACAAAGCTTCACGGACGAAATATTCAGAATTACACAACGTCTTCATCGCGTCCCGCCTGTATACAAAATATCGGATTTAGACGGTGTTTCTATAGAAGGGAGCTTCTACGAAGCGGAATTACAAAAAGTAAAAATAAAAAAAAACAAGATTTTTCGTATACAGAAAATCCTTAAATCACGCATCGTGTCAGGCAAACGGGAGTTACTAGTTCACTGGGTTGGCTGGCCAGCCAAATTTGACAGCTGGGTCCCCGCATATAGAGTAAAAGACATTTAAAACTCGACAAGCTGTCACTCTGTGAAATTTCAACATGGGTGATGTCCACAGAGAATTCTACGTAACACTAGCCTCAAATGCTAGCATGCACATCTTCCCTGAGAACACGCTTTCAGAATTTAAAGTGGAATTAGCGCAACATATCGATTTAAAAGGCTCATGGGAGGTCGGCTTATGTGAAATTTCATACATCAACTCAATTTCTGACGTTCCTGAGAAAAAACGGGACTTCTACTTCAAACATCTGAAACCACAAAACTCCCTCGATGGCTTTTTAGAAGATGATTCGGAAATTAAACATATGCAGAAAAATCGAGAGGGTGTTCGGAATTTTTACCTCAAACATACGTCTCGAGAGGTTGATCCTGAGGTTCGGCATACGCTGAAAATTCGAGGAGGCGTTTACAACGATCATGAGTCGTTAGCTTCTGAAATCCGAACTCTATTAACTAAAACCAGTACGAGAAAGATTGACATTCAATTTGACCAACATATGCGCAGATATCTGTTTACAGGCGAAGAAAGTTTGAGAATTATGTTCAAGAGCCCCCTAGCGTATATTGTTGGAATGAACCCGGAACATTGGCTCCAGCTCCGACCGGAAGGCGTCTACGGACAACATCCGGCTGATAAAAGAGCCGGTTTATATTTTGTATTCGTTTATACAGATATTGTTCAACATCAAACTATAGGTGACGCTTACGCACCGATGCTTCGCACTCTCCCCGTTATGGGAAAATACGGAGATGTTATAAATAAAACTTTTAATCCTGTGTACTATTTAAACGTGTGCAGAAGTCATATCGAGACCATTACAGTTTGTCTCCGAACAGACCAGAACACCCCTGTGGAATTTGAATACGGGAAAGTTATCCTCATTTTGCATTTTAGATCGAGATAATAAAAACAATGATGACATCATCCACACATCCCGATATGTATAGATTTGTGGATTATTACGAAACGCAAGTGGGAGGAGCGTTTCAAGGGTTTCAGGGGAGCCCCGTTCAATATGGGCGTGGCCTAGGGTCTATTTTTGCAAAACTCTTCCGTTTCGTGATGCCTATGTTCAAAAGCGGCTTTAACCTGGCGAAGCCACACCTTCAATCCGCTGCTAAAAACATAGCAACGGATGTAGCCGGGCGTGTCATAGAAAGAATTCAACGCAAAACAACTACAGCTCAAGAAGGTTCCGGCCTTGCAGTTTTATCACGCAGGGGGCTGCATCCTGGGGGGCGTAGAAAAAAGACACTTAAAAGAAAAAGACGCTCAGCCGATCTCAGATCAGTTAAGAAAAGACGAAGGAGACGGAAGGCAGATATTTTCTCTTAAAATGGCCCTTCTACATTTTAAATCGCAAGAGTGTGTATTATCAAGCCTCGATTTGTTTTCTTGTCCGTTAACACAACTATCTATCGAAGATAGTTCTTATGTCGAATTCCTACCGTTGTCGGCCATTGTGGACCAGGGGCCAATTGAATTCTTTATACCCGGGGATGGTTCAAAATATTTAGATTTATCTGACACTCTATTACACCTGCGTTTAAAAATAACACGTCGAGATGGGTCTAATTTGCCGCCGCAAGAACAAGTCGGGATTGTGAATTTCCCGATAAACACAATTTTTAGTCAATTAGATATCTCAATGGGGGGAAGATTAATATCACAGTCTAGTGCAACGCATGCATATAGATCCATCATTGAGCTACTGTTAAACTTTTCACACGATTCATTGGAATCCCAGTTCACAGCAGGAATGTTTGCCAAAGACACTAGGGGGCGCATGGACTCTGTTGTTTTTGACGGGCCTAATGTCAACGAAGGCCTGGCCCGCCGTGCACAGCTGATGGGAGGATCACGTGAGTT
This sequence comes from Syngnathus acus, assembly GCF_901709675.1. Lineage (NCBI taxonomy): Eukaryota > Metazoa > Chordata > Actinopteri > Syngnathiformes > Syngnathidae > Syngnathus > Syngnathus acus. The sequence goes on from NW_023590230.1 coordinate 95,693, forward strand.
CCACGTCACAGGACCGCTACACGGAGATATTTTCTTTTCCGAACGCCATCTATTGAATAATGTGGATCTACGGCTAAAGTTAACTAGAGCTCCGGATGATTTTTGCCTCATGAGCGCTCCAGACAGCGACTCGTGTCTCAAGATATTAGGAGCTTCACTTTACGTGAAAAAAGTTTCAGTCTCCCCGGCTGTCTCTATTGGTCATGAAGCCGCTTTACATAAAGGTAACGCTTTGTACCCACTAAGTAGAGTCAATATAAAGACTTTTTCTATCCCTCAAAACTCACGGATTTGTCACCAAGATAACCTCTTCCTCGGACATATTCCTAAACAAATTGTACTAGCTATGGTGAATCATAACAGTTTTATGGGACGACGAGATTTAAACCCCTTTAACTTTTTACATCATAACATTGAGTATTTGGCGCTTAGCCACGAAGGTCGCCAGATACCAGCTAAAGCTTTTCAACCCAATTTCGAAGCTGGATTATATACACGTGAATTTCATAATCTGTACACAGCTACGGGTCGCTTTTTAAAAGATTTACCGCTCTGTATCGATCAACAAGATTTTAGTCAAGGTTATTCACTTTTTGTCTTCAATTTAAGTCAAGCAGATGATTCCGGTGCTTTGTCCCCCGTGAATAATGGTGTTTTAAGATTAGATTTGCGATTCCGTACGCCCCTCCCACATACAGCCACGCTTATCGTTTACGCTGTCTATGATTCTCTTATTGAGATTAATGCCAAGAGGGAAGTATTGATGGACTATTATTGACACTATGAACGGCCGTGAATTGGATTTGATTATGACTCGGACGCAAAGGGCGCTGTTTGGAGGTGTTTTAGCGTCAGACGAGTTAGCTGACGTCAAAGACACGCCCCCCAGACATTATATTGTCAATACACATCCTCGACATCTCCCCGGGGAGCATTGGCTCGCTTTGACTTTAGAATCTGATGGTTTGGCCACATTCTTTGATCCTTTTGGTCTGCCGCCGGACAGTCCTTATTACCCGTCAAGTATATACAGATTTCTGAAGAAGCATTCTAAGCGTATCGAATATCATAATGGGCAACTGCAACACGAATTGAATGACACCTGTGGTCAACATTGCGTCTACTACCTGTCACAACGAGGGTGGGGGTTGAGCTACAGTGAGGTAATAACGCATTATAGTACCGATCCTCTGCATAACGACGTCATGGTTACCGATTTTGTCAAGAATTGTCGGAGACCTGATAGGATGCGCGGCGGTCAAATATCTTGTTCATTACATAAATTTAAAGAATGTCATTGTCTGAAACCGTGTTAATGTTTTGTAAAATCTCTTTTATTCAATAAACATTGTTAAAGAGAGTTACAGAGTCATTAGTTTTTTCAGTAACAACATTAACGTATCTAACATTTTTTAATAACTAACCCATTTTACTACCGGCGATCTGTTTTTCCTTTTTTTTACGCTTACATATTTTGCATGAGAAACATCATCATCATCATCATCTTCATCCCTAGCGTATTTCAAACGTTTGAAATCAGCACGAGCAGAGGGGTTGGAAATGGTTGATTCAGGTAGATTTAGCTGTGCTAATGTACGCAGAAATTCTGTCCAGCCAGCCGGTTGAGCTGCTAGTTTCTTACCGGTCACAATTAAATGTTTTATCAAATCGCTCATGTGCGAGCCCCTGACAGTTTTCCCTCTAAAAATAAATTCGCTTCGTGGCGTCCACCTTACATCTTCCGCCGATAATTTTTTCAGCACATAGGAGGCGTTGCGGCGATAACGTGGACCTATCGTATCCAAAATATCAACCCAATCTTCATCCGGCACTTTTTGAGCCGTTTTCCTTTCCTCTTCAACGCCCGTCTCTTCATTACGAATCGTAATAGGAATCTGCTCAGAATCTTTTTGTTTGATCAACCCCAGATAACGCTGCAGCAGGGTTTGATAAATTTTGATCTTTTCATATTGATTTAAATTTTTATTATCCAAAACCTGTTTCATCTCCTCATCCAAAGAATACTCAGCTCTGTCACGAATGGTGGGGGCTGGCTTATGGAGCCTCTCGAGCTGGTAAGGGGAGATCAGGAACATTTTCTGCGCCGTTTTCAAACTCATTTTATTATTTGTTCATAAAACCACTAATAACACTCCCCAGAACAGGTGCGAATGCCGCTAATAAAGGCAATATGAAACCACCTTTCTGAACTAACACAGCTCTTTTCTTCTTCAGAGTATTTTTCTTATTAGCCAGAAAGCGGATATTTTTCTTCTGCTTTTTTAGTTTTTTATAGAGTTTTGATTTTAAGGGTAGATGTCCTTTTAAAAGATTCAGAGCAATCTCACACAATGCTCTCACTAAACTATTCGGACCTCTGCGAAGTAAATGCTTACGTTTGGCCGGTTTGGATGTAAACAAAGACTTGAGTAACGACGCATTTCTTTTTAAAAGCTTTGTCATCGTTTTATTGTTTGGGTATATAAACCACAGGCCACTGACTATGTAGTACACCTGTACGTAGTCTATATTGTTCTGGGCATGACGGCGTCAGATCTATCAGTAAATACCCGTGCGGCTCTTTCGTTGCATCTTCGAAAGATTCCAAAAAAAACTTCCGGTTGCTGGGGCAGATCTGATTCGCTAAAACATTCACTTGCAATTTATCACGGGGGTTTTTGAACAGAATCAAATAATTACTGTTTAAACTAATAGTACGGCTGAATTTCCCTTGATGGAATACATTCTGTGTTAGCATTATAACGCTTAAATCTTTATGATGTCTATATTGTGTGAATATGCGGACCACTTCCGGATTATCCGAAGCTTGGAAGATGATGTCGTCCAGAATCAGTAGGTGGTGCTGCTGCGGAGGGAACAGCTTCTCGTCATCAAAAGATTCAGGCAGCCCCTTGATGAAAACGATGTCTTTATTCATGTTTTTGAGCTCATCGTACATTGGTTGGTAGGCAGTATAAACCCAGACAATATTATCAGGTTTTTTTCTCATAACATGTTCAGGATTTTCTAAAACGGTTCTGACAAAGAATGTTTTACCACAACCTGACGGCCCTGCTATTATAGAGGAAAAAGGAAGTTCTAATCTAGGGTCAAATTCAATCTGGTTAAAAGCCATTTTCCACACACATCTGTATGTATGGAGGGAGATCAATAACCAAATGGTTCAGTGCGACCTTGAACGAGCAATCTTCTTTTGTCGTAAACCACACGAAGCCTTTTGGAAAATGATGTGTTTCTGAGATGAAACCCCCTCTTATCGCGAACAATGCCATGTTGGGGTGCGTAAAGCACATCTGAGATTGCACCTGCTGTGTCGATGTACCCCTGAACCATGTCGAGCATGCTATCGAGATTGATACTCTGACCGCTTTCGTGAGTCTGCGTGATCCCTTTCACCTTCATGACTGTGAGGCCGGTCGCTCTTGTCCTGTAAGCGTATGTTTTAGGCCCTGCTGAGACAAATTCTGAAATGCTGTCATTCGAAAGCTCATCTGTCAAATCGCCCAGATAATCCCCTAGCGGGAGGGCACTTTCGCCAGGTTTCACCGTGTACACGAGACTGTCTGTGTCTGTGTAAAGAACGCGCGTCTGTAAAATTTCTAAATAGCTGTACATTTTTAGACGTGCATACGCGGTTGTGAAACAAGCAGCTGCCACGTTTGATGTTTTTGAGGCGGGTATCTCATTGTTTATGTTGAAACAATACTGTACAATCGAAAGCTTTTCGCTGATAAAGTGGAAGAATTTCACATCGTACAGACCCGAAAACAGAAGTTCAAAAAATTCCTCAGATTTTGTCACAATCTTTGTGTTTGTCATGTTCTCACGCTGGGCTAGTTTTCCCCACAGGTTATTTAAACAGAGTTTTGAAACTTGCCGTTTTCCAGGGTTTACAGCGATTTTAGAAGGGTCTAGTTGGATACCCTGATGAATCGCGTAGCTCTGTATGTAATTTTCTCTATCAGCCTGATTGACCGCATGCGCTGGATAGCCTGAAGATTCTTGTTTACCTTTCAGAAATGCTCGCATGTAATCACGGAAAATTGTGTCGCTCGCTCTTGTGTAATGCCATACTTCTGTAATATCTGCAACAGTGTAGCCAAGATCAAGTGCCTTAACGAATTCAGGGGTTGTCCAAACACCTGTTAACGATCTTTGCTCATCATTATGTGTACAGGCTGTCTGTTGATTGTTATGCTCGGCGCAAGTACGACAGAGCGTGAAGACGAGTTTACCTTTAGCTGTTTTGAAAGGTAAAACAGGAAAATACAAACCACGAGGCGGATTGACGGTAGCGCTTATGAAGCCGAAATACAGTCTTGGGTCTTTAAAATCATTGTGGATAATCGTCGGATGACCAATAGGGTAGATGCCTGTACTGTTAATGAAAGGATATAATGATGTGACATCAACGTACAACACCCTCTCATCAGCTTCGGCCGTGTATCTTAAAACAAATGTGTTTGTTCGACCTCCGAAAAGAGCCTGCCTCGGCTTGAGCGGTGTAGGGAATTTGGTTTTTTTCAGGAATTCCTTAACCTCTATGTTCAATTTTTTCATTTGCAACCATTCGTGCTCCCATATAATTACAAGGTGCACATCTTGTTTCAGCTGTAGTTCCTGAATTTTCTTTTGGGTGGTGTCAAACCTCTCCTGAAAGGGCCGTTTTGTTGTCGGACATATATTAGAGAGTTTGTAGCATTCTGGGCAGCCGTGGTGATAGCAACCAAAATACTCAAAAACTATTTTCATGCCCCCGATTTCAGAATAGCCGTCTACTGTGTAGTTATCTATCTTAACTTCACCCCCGTTCAATGCGTGTCTAATGTAGATATTTTGACTATGCATGATCCATTGCATGTATTGAATAGAATCGTGTGAGAAAGCTTTGTACTGACGCATGTAGTTGTCTGAAGGCGTAATGGCTAGTGTTTGAGGGGTTAGGAAATTAGTGCGAAAAACTTTCATGCACGCCGAGGCTATTGTGACGGCGTTGAAAGGGTCTGTTCCCGTGGCCTCAAAATACTCGCTCCTGAATTTCTCACATCCTTGCATTAGCAAATCAACATCATTCTCACAGTAGGCTATCGCTTGTTTAGCAAAATCGAACACACTGTTAGCTTCTTTGTCGTACCATTCATCAAACTTAGCACGTTGAGAGGGTGACATTCGTTCAACATCGTAGTACGTAGGGTCAGGGTGGCATCCTACGTAGTTTAGATGTTCTAAAGAGCTGAATTTATGTGGGAAACAACCCTTTGATTTGTCTACAAGACCCAAGGCCTTAGGCAACGCACTTAGCGGCATCGTTAAGAATGACAACGAGTCTATATAACGAGATTTTGTGTCTAAATCAACAAATGATAGAACCTTACTCCCCTGCATCAGAATGTCAAGTTTGATACCTAATTCAAGCATTCTCTTTATCAAGATGTATGAATCAAAGCCTCTCGCGTTATGTGCAACAAATGTCGTGTGTTTAAACCGGGGGTTTCGAAAAAATGTGAGGAATTTGTCAACACAGTCTGTACCAAACCAGTGTTTCGCTAGTCTATTTGATTTACAGCAGATAAGAAAGGGTTTGTGTAAACCATCTGCATCTACATAGGTTTCAAAATCATAGTAGACTACATTTTTGCAAGGTGGTTGAGGTTTGATGGGCTGCACGTAGCACATGTGTGGGTTCAGTAAGGCATCATCACCTTGGTTTAAGATCTCATCACACACGGCGCACCTTTTAACAGGACAACGGTGTTTAACACCTGTACCATCAGCTTTCACATAATATTGGTGACCGCATTGCAAGCATTTTTTGTATGAGGCGCAGTTGCTCACACGATTCGTCGTTCGAAACTCTTTATGTTTGGCAAAGCACTCCTCATTACGACAGTTTTTGTTACAATCAGGGCAGATAACCTGTTTAAGTCGGCTTTGTTTACAACGAGGATCGAGACAAATGTTACAATGCCCCTCACAGTAGTGGAATCGCCAATTTTCATGACCTCTGTAGCAGTGTCTGCAAAAATATGCATGCCCTACGAACGCTTCTATCGCTTTCACGCCATAATAATGATTCTCGAGGTGTAAGACAAATAAATTGTCTTCGTCTGTTTTAGGGTAGTGTGTGTCGAAGAAAGTCATGGGCCGGCTGTCTTCTTTTCGATACATTACAGTTATTTTCCGTCTGAGAACTTTTTCAAATTTATGCACGTCCCCCAGACTCACAGGTGTTTGACAATCCAAACCCACACTCTCATGTAAAAGTCGTGCTTGTCTTACGGCCTGTTTTGATGTTAGAGTGTCGTTTAGCAGATAGGTTAGTGAGAGAGCAAAGCATAGCCGATTATCCTTATTCCGAGGTATGTGCAAGTGTCGTTTTTTCCGCTTCAAAATTTCTTTGTTGGTACTGTTCACCAGTCGACGACGCATTCCGCCACGTAATGGGGTGACTATTTGGACAATAAGCTCTAAATTCTCATCAGCCAGAAGCTCTACATTTGATTGAGCTAGACGTTCAAGCAAAGCCGTTACATTATCTCTGACATTGTTTATGTCGCTCTTTTGTTGGTAAACGTGGGCCCTATCATTTCCAGCCACTATCTCAATTTGAATTACGTCACCTGGCTGTGTTCGCACGTCAACCTCTCGCAAGACGTCATCTATTTTTTCTTCAATCTGGAGGTAAAAGGTTGCAAAATCATTGCTGTTTGTTTGTGATGGTATATTTAATTGTCGCCTTACTTCAACATTGTTGAAATGCGGTCTATTAACTACAACAGCACCGCCACGCTGATCAGTTATTACAGAACTGTTGTTAGATTGGCGGGGTATGTCTTGAAACGCTGGTGCGCTGTCATCAATAACATCTATCTCGTGATCGATTATAACCGAGCAGTTAGGTTGAAATGGCGGTGGCATGTTACCAGTTATTACAGAAGCATTGTCATGATGGTGTTGCAATACAGTCGTTGGGTCAATCAGAGGCTGCGTATTTAGATTTTGGATCATGTTTAGCAGTTGAGCCGGAATATCAGGACTGCTACGCCCGCTGCTACCGTTAGCTTGGTTATTTAATTCTGCTATCATGTTTAGCAATTGTGACGGAATCAGTGTAGGACTTTGTCTACCGTCATTCTGACTTTGACTGTTTAGCTCGTTTACGACAACTTGTAAGTGGGCCTGAATTTCAGGACTGTCTGTGTCTCTCCCCTCTAACATGGCATTGTTCACAATGTTGATCAGATCTGATATTTGGTTTGGAGAAGCACTGGTTGACGGCAAGTCTAGCTCAGGTGTATCACTTCTTTGGTCTGTTTCACAAGGTAACTGTAAATCTAATTCGCCGATGTTTGTTAAGAAATCCGACTCTGCTGACGTAAGATTAGCGTGCTCCATTGTATTTCTTTTTATGAAAATCACAATAGAAACAACACAGTGTAGTAAAAAAAAATCGGACCTATCTTGATTCAGCCAAATCTGTCAGAATACGTATTATCTTAAAACATTCTTGTAACCGATTCTTGTAAATACAATTACCACTGCACTTTATAGGGCGTCTTGTCTTGTGGTGATGACTCTCGCTTGTCGATTCAGACCTCTTGCTGTTTGAGTGATGTGTCTTGTAGAAGGCTGCACGTCTGCTTTTCCTCGTTCTTCGAAACCGTCCGGTGTCACTACGCTTAACTGGAAGTAGATATAAAAAAACAGTTAAATCGTTATAATACCATCAAAAAAAACATTCAAATGATAACATAGAAAAGATTACCTCTGACTTTGTTTATCGACTCTTGAGGAAGTTTAGCATCCTCGTAGACAGATAAAACCTCCGCTAATTCGTTGTCTGTGGATGCCCCCTCTTCCGTCTCTATGCTCTTGACAACCCCCTGTCGGCCGGAGGGGGGTATGATTTGGGTGCTATCACGTGACTCTGATGACCCTGCCGTCTCTATGCTCTTGACAACCCTCTGTCGGCCGGAGGGGGGTATGATTTGGGTGCTATCACGTGACTCTGATGACCCTGCCGTCTTTGGTGCCTCAAAATGGCGTCCAGAGCTTTCCTTTAGAGTCGGGGCTTCAAAACCAGTTTGTATCAACGGGTCTTTTTGTCTAGTGGCCGCGGCCACGAGATCTGTTACATACATAAAAAATAAATCACCAACTAATAGCATTTATATTAACTAGCGTAAGTGAACAGTTGCCTTACCGTAGTCTGATTGCGTCAAATAAACACCACTGTAGTCGTCATCGAATACGGCATGTACGTCAGCAAATACAGTTATATCTGCATGATATTACATACACATTACATCATGTTTTATATGATAATCTTAATGTATTATTATATCAGTATAAATAGTAGCATGACTTACCTTTAACCATCTCGGAATCATTGACGCTCTCCAACTTTTTGATGCACTCTCTGATCAGAGCTCATGTGCTGGCGTGTCTTCCCAAATAACCCCACCTTAAATATACCAGCAGTAGGTCCACCCCTCACCCCTTAAAAACACACCTGTACATGCCCCCCCCCCCTCACCGTAACACCAAGATAGCGCCCCCTAGCGGTATCATGGTGACACTGCACCCACCCTACAACATTTACAAAACAATAGACATACACCTGCATCTTTACATAACAACGAAGGCACCTGCATCTTTACATAACAACGAAGACACCTGCAACATTTACATAACAACGAAAACACCTGCAACGCCCCCTAGCGGTATCATGGGGGTAGTGCATCCACCTGCCTCATTTGCATAACAATAGACATCAAAGTTAAGCGCATTGTTTTATTCTCTAATGCGCTCTAAGCAATACAATTAAAAATGCTTATAAAACATAAACCAAACGTTGCAGGTGGTCATTTCTGCATGCGCAGTGATAAACTGGGCACTCTGAAGCCCCCAAGAGCACTTTTTACTATGCCAACCTAACCAGAGTGACGGGAGAGGCACCATCCAGAAAACGTGCTCAGCTCGTCGAGAAAATGCGATTTAAGCAATAAAACAAAAAATGCTTATAAAACATAAACCAAACGTTGCAGGTGGTCATTTCTGCATGCGCAGTGATAAACTCGGCACTCTGAAGCACCCAAGAGCGCTTTTTACTTTGCCAACCTAACCAGAGTGACGGGAGAGGCACCATCCAGAAAACGTGCTCAGCTCGTCGAGAAAATGCGATTTAAGCAATAAAACTAAAAATGCTTATAAAACATAAACCAAACGTTGCAGGTGGTCATTTCTTCATGCGCAGTGATAAACTCGGCACTCTCAAGCCCCCAAGAGCGCTTTTTACTCTGCCAACCTAACCAGAGTGACGGGAGACCACCATCCAGAAAACGTGCTCAGCTCGTCGAGAAAATGCGATTTAAGCAATAAAATTAAAAATGCTTATAAAACATAAACCAAACGTTGCAGGTGGTCATTTCTGCATGCGCAGTGATAAACTGGGCACTCTGAAGCCCCCAAGAGCACTTTTTACTATGCCAACCTAACCAGAGTGACGGGAGAGGCACCATCCAGAAAACGTGCTCAGCTCGTCGAGAAAATGCGATTTAAGCAATAAAACAAAAAATGCTTATAAAACATAAACCAAACGTTGCAGGTGGTCATTTCTGCATGCGCAGTGATAAACTGGGCACTCTGAAGCCCCCAAGAGCACTTTTTACTATGCCAACCTAACCAGAGTGACGGGAGAGGCACCATCCAGAAAACGTGCTAAGCTCGTCGAGAAAATGCGATTTAAGCAATAAAACAAAAAATGCTTATAAAACATAAACCAAACGTTGCAGGTGGTCATTTCTGCATGCGCAGTGATAAACTCGGCACTCTGAAGCACCCAAGAGCGCTTTTTACTAGAAAACGTGCTCAGCTCGTCGAGAAAATGCGCTCTAAGCAATACAATTAAAAATGCTTATAAAACATAAACCAAACGTTGCAGGTGGTCATTTCTGCATGCGCAGTGATAAACTGGGCACTCTGAAGCCCCCAAGAGCACTTTTTACTATGCCAACCTAACCAGAGTGACGGGAGAGGCACCATCCAGAAAACGTGCTCAGCTCGTCAAGAAAATGCGATTTAAGCAATAAAACAAAAAATGCTTATAAGACATAAACCAAACGTTGCAGGTGGTCATTTCTGCATGCGCAGTGATAAACTCGGCACTCTGAAGCACCCAAGAGCGCTTTTTACTAGAAAACGTGCTCAGCTCGTCGAGAAAATGCGCTCTAAGCCAGTGGTCCCCAACCACCGGGCCGCGGACCGGTACCGGTCCGTGGGTCACTTGGTACCGGGCCGCGGAGCCGCACAGGAAAAAAAAAAAAATAATAATAATAATTTTTTTTTTTTGTTTGTTTTTTCATTGACGATCAATTCATTCAGGTTAAGACGCTCGTCCCGGTCACGTGACATGTTTCCCCAGTCGAGCCCGCAAAGCTAGAAAAAATGAGTAAGAATTTATTTTGAAAAATATAAAAAATTTGGCGAATCTCTCCCAATTACATCTGTCGGTGCATCTGAAAAATAAGGACTCTTGACACAGGGCGCTCGTCTCGGTCACGTGACATGTCACCACAGTCAAGCCCGCGAGGCAAGCAAAAATGAGCAAGAAACAGAGAAGTTTGGAAAGCTTCTTCGGAAAGGGAAAAACGTCCAATGAGGACACTGAAGAAGAAGAGGCTACGACTTCTAAGAAAAGGAAAGCTGCATTTAAAAGAACATTTCTGGAGTCCTACTTAAAATATGGATTTATCGCCACAGGTGACTCTGACGCGCCAAGTGCACTCCGCATATGTGGCGAAAGGCTAGCTAACGAGGCAATGAAGCCTTCAAACCTGCTTCGGCACATGGAGACCAAGCATCCTGCATTTAAAGACAAACCTTAACCACTTCGGGTGTCATTGTCTCCGATTACGCCTAGATGGGAACGGCTCATTTCTGAGAAAAGAGCTCGGTGCTCCCACTAATTCAACGTTTTATTTTTATGTGGTTTATATTTGTTTTTATGCCAGTCGTATCATTTTATTTCATCCTATTTATATATATAAATATTTAAATAATAAATATATAAATATATTTATTTATATAAAGGCCGGTCCGCGAAAATATTTCTGACACGTAACCGGTCCGTGGTGCAAAAAAGGTTGGGGACCACTGCCTTAATACACACAGTGAGTCTAAGGGCGGACATAAACAATAATACTTAACAGGTACCATTCTGGATCCATTTGCCAGTCAATGGGGGGAGGGTCGACGTCACGATCGAAATTAAATTCAAGTAATAGCAAGCGCCGTGGCCGTTTGTGTGTCTGCGCCCTCTTGTTGAAAGGCTTATCCGTCTATCCGTGGATTTTGGTTCTCTGCTGCTGTTGTTGTTGTTGTTGTTTTTGTTGAATAACGATCGTCCGCAAAAACGACACTGGGTCCCCATTGTGACCTGCAGTGAAAATGAAAGAAATGTCACGTTTGTTTTCAAAATTTGCATTATTTATTCAACTGTTATTTCTTTTTTTTATGGACATTTATTGAGCGCGCAGCCATGCCACTCGAGACTTTCCAAGACATTTCATGTGGGGAATTTTGTCCCTAAGTGGATACTTTTTAGTTATTATCAATTTGACCAATAGTGAACAACTATGTGTCTGTGCTCTTGTAAAACAAACGTATCGTTGTGGAAGAAGCCTTGAACGTTCTGACGACTCCCCCGCAGCAAAGCCAAAGGAGTGTGATGAGTCCAAAGTCATTTTTCAATTTGTTCGCCATTGCGGTGTGGTGCTGTCACGTGTCTGCCCGTCGGAAGGAACGACTCGGCCCCGCCCCCTGGTTTCAGGCAACCTTGGACTCGCAACATAAGGAACAAGCAGCGGTGCCGTTTGTTTGTCTGCTCCCTCTTGTTGAAAACCGAGCCCCCTTGTTGCTTAATACTGATCAATTGCTTCCCATTGTGACCTGCAGTAAAAATGAAAGAAAATGTCACGTTGGTTTTCAAAATTTGCATTCTTTATTAAGTACATTGTCAATAGAATTGCCACTCGGTTCCATTTCACTCAATTGCAGGTTTCTCTGCACGGGTGGCAAATAAGTCACCCCCTTCTCCTCAAATCGAGTCACTTTGCTACAAAGTAGGATGAGCTGGCCAGTCTACACCGAGTGTTTACAAGCAATGCCGAAAGGAAAAGGCACGTTCACAGAGGAGTTGAATCAAAGATTCAATAAAAAATATGATACTTTTAATGATCCTATTTATATTATAGATATTATGAATAAAAAGTATTCTACATATGTTTTGTGCTTTTGCATTCGAGGCCTGCGAGGCTCAATTGGAGACGCTTTCCCTTCATTTCTCCCAGATTCATTTGCTCATCGTCTCCTCGTTCATTTTCATTCAAAAGCACGTCCGCTAAATGTATTTTCTCATGTTCTCTGAAAATCAACACGAATTCTGAGAGGCGTGAATGGAAAAGCTTCTGTAGTCTTGTGTATACTTGAACATAAATTGAGTGACACCTCATTGAATTCCAACTTTCATACTTGGATTTAATTATTTGTATTTACTGTTAAACGAGTTGACTGCTTTTCGCTGTTGTTCCCTTCCAGAACATTTACAAAGTCACAAAAACAAAAGGAATCAAAGGCTTTTTTTTTTTTTTTTTTTTTTTTTCCTTTTGGTTATGCACACACGCGCGCGCCACTCCCCACGTCGCTTGAGAGTGCTTTGAGATGACTACCTTCGAATGTGACGTTTTTGATGTGTGGGCGTGGCCTGCCTTTGGCTCGGAGCAGGGTGGACCAAACGTTCATTTTTCCTCTGTACTTGAACCACTGGCTACTCGCAGTGAGGCGACTTATCATTTATTTTCTTCCGACAAGAATCGTTGCGACCCTCAGTGAGAGGGGGGATTTTCCTCCAACATGTGGGAAGAATTAAACCGTGTTCTTCTCCTGATTGGCATATATTGGGCATGTGCTTCAGGTAAGCAATTTGTATCTTTAGTCCATCGAAACAACAGTAAAGAGCTGGAATGTACTGTACTGTGAGTTAGCACGACTGCATCTGCTTCTATTCTAACATTACGGTGCCTGAGAGAAAAAAAATAATCATTGCAATGTCACACATTTGGACGACAAACACTTTGAGGAACTTTGAAGAATCCTCATTATTCGGACACTTTGATGTAGTTGCTGTGTACGTCAATTGTCCCGGACCGGACCTTTCTTGTTATCGAGGCTTGCCTTTATCATCATCATTTTCATCATTCATGTGGGAAGCTGTTGTGTCCGAACATCCGAGCAACGTGACTTTGAAATGACGAGCTAAAACCGTTGAGTCAAGTGTCTTTGCGTTTTCTTACGGCGGCAAACGAGCCCCGCTTGTGAATTTTAAGTGCGCACTGGCTGTCAGGATGACGTATTGAAGTTGAGCATATAACTTCAAAATATCCAATCTAAAATTGGCCCTTTTATTTTGGAAGCCGAATGTGTTTTTACTGGGCTTTTCCTTCCATCTCTTTTTTCCGTGTATACTTTTGTTTTTCTTTCGCTCTGTTATTTTTTATTTTTTCTATTTTTTTATTCCTAAAACATGGGCACGCTTGGAATTCAGGAGCGGCTGATTGGACTTTGTGACACTTAGATGAGTTGCACCGTTAGGGTTTAAGACACAGAATGACAATAAGACACAAGAAGAATAATAAATTATATATAATAATAATAATAATAATAATGATAATAGTGATCATAGTGATAATACTAGTTTAATAATAATAAAAGTAATACATTTATTATTATTAATAATGATAATGATAATAATAAATAAGAATAATCATTTCTTACACCCCTTTATACAATATATTATGCACAAGTGTATATAGACAAGATATTTCTTGGCGCCCCTATGATACGAATATTTTCATGATTTATATGAGCTAATTATAATGAATAATAATCAATCATTATTAGTCATTATTATTAATAGTTTCTTACAGTCCTTGATAGAGTATTAGCAATAATTTCTTACAGCCCCTTTATACAATAGATATTTCTTAGCACCTCTGTTATAAAAAAAATCATGGTTATTATGATCTAAATATAGATTATAATCATTATGTTATATTAATTGTAATTATATTATTAATAATACACCTTTGTGTCTGGTCTGTTATCATCACACACCAAAAAGTTGCAACACAGTTGTGCAGTTCATAATATCGCTGTGCATCATCAAAATGTGTCGGCATAATGTTTTCAAAGATTGCAAAATTGAGTAGGAGACTCTCAATGCGTGTTCATTTCTGCTAGTGAATCGCAAGGCGCATCTGAATAATTGCATTTGCCCCTCAGAGTCCATGCTTATTAGGATTGATTGATTGATTGATTGATTGATTGATTGATTGATTGATTGATTGATTGATTGATTGATTGATTGATTGATTGATTGATTGAGCCCGCAGTTTAAAAGCCCTTCTTCTCCATGAAACAGTCAGGCCTGGCTTGTTTGGCTTTGTACTTTGATATAAGGAAGGGCGGGCGGGCGGTTGGTCTTCTTGAGCTAAGAAGGGGGGAGCGGTCCAACTGTTGCAACGTGTTCCATTCGATTGAGTTGCGTTGTGCTTTAGCACCCTCCAGTGGTGAAATGTGCGATGACCTGATTTGAGTTTAGCTCATTGGTCATCGATATGCCACACGTGCGTAACTGGTGGGTGGGGTATTTGCTGAGGTTGAAGATGATGATGATGATGGCATCTTTTAAGTGGAACAACTTGCACCATTGGTGGCTGACGACATACTTTTTGCCCCACTGTACATCTGAAGCTGAGTATCATCACTTTGGGGCCATTGTGTGCAATCCTTGGCAGGCGTAAGTGATGCTTTTATGCAAACAATCAGCAGCTCCACGTTGCTGCATGGCGCTGGCTGAACCCAAAAATGGAGGACAGGCATGTTTTTGGAAGGGGCCAAAGCGACAATGGGCGTTGGCCCCCCCCATCCCCCCTGACAGAATCCTCGTGCATTTGGTTGAGATGCCCCCAATGAAGAGCACAGAATAAAAACATGCAAGTGTTCCATCAGTGTGCTCTGATCTATCCGCCTGATCCCCAAATTGTGCCTTCAGCCAACAAGTGTCTTTCCGGGTGGCTCGAGCACGACTCCAGCTGCTACAAGAAGGTGGTGACGCCCAACGGTTGGTTGGGGGCCCGGCACCACTGCGTCTGGCAGGGCGGCGACCTGCTCTCCATCACCACCTCGGCCGAGGAGGACTTTGTGAAGCGCACCATGGGCAACACCCGCTTCTGGCTGGGACTCTCCAACCAGGTGAGACGGAAGCAGTCGTGGACTCTGCAGCGACAACTGGAACTGTTTTCTTCTTTCCCCCCCAGAAATGCGACGACGTCTGGTGTGGCTTTGAAGGCGGGAGCCAGAAGCTGATCTGGTCCGATGGTGAGACAACGACATACACCAACTGGACCTCAGACCAATTTAAAAGGTAAGAAGTCACATCTTCGCATGCTGTTGTCAGGCGGACACGCGTAAAGGTTCTGGAACCAATTTTGAGAACGAGCACTCAAGGAAAAATAGGAAAATGTTCCTTTTTATAATCTACCGACAGCGCCGACGTCGCGTCCTGCGCCTACGTCAACCAAGGAGTTAAGTTGTCGCCTGGGAAGTGGAGGTCTGGCTCCTGCGCTTCCTCGTTGGCCTACATGTGCAAACGGCCGCAGAGTAAGTCTGCACGTCCGTGGTCACGTTGCTGATGAAAGGTGAGATGCGCAAACGGGTCTTTTTTTGCAGGCTGCCCGGAGGGACGGACGTGTACCTTCAATAGTGTTACTGCTGTAATGAAGAGTGAGTTGCAGCACGCTTATTTGCGCTTTAACCATCTCGTCATGGTTTCCTCCTCAATGTTTTTCCTTGTGGCCTCAGCTTCCGACTGCGACGATGGCAACTTCCTTTATGGCGATGATTGCTATCTTTTTGACACGACGCATAGAAGTTGGGAGGAAGGCGAGAAGTTTTGTCTCGCCCGGCGAGGCCACCTGGCTAGCATACACTCTGAGCAAGATGCCCGATTCATTACTGGTGAGCACCGCCACAGTCGTCATTTGGCTGAAGCTCTTCTTGCCCTGAAGCTCTTGTTCTCCTTCCTTTCATCAAGATCACTCATATTACTATTCTACTTGGATGGGAGAAAAGAAGAAGGGCAACAACTACGGGTGGACTGACGGAACAGCTTCTGTAAGTGGATTGCTGAAGGCCTTTGGAAAAGTCATGTTGCAGGCATCCGTCTTGTCTCGAGGCATCGGGCAGCCGCTTACAAAGTATTGGCGATCTGATTTTAGAGAGGAGGCGGTTAAGATGATATATCATGGACGGTCTTTAGGTCTTCAGGGTTAGTTGCTTTGTGCACATTTTCCCCAGACATTTGGGTTGCCAGGGCGGGCACCATGTTTTATTGCAATGTTCATACTACTTTGACTGACAGGGTTAGTTGCTCTGTGCATGTTTTTCCCAGACATGTATTTGGGTTGCCAGGGCGGGCACAATGTTTTATGGCAATGTTCATACTACTTTGACTGACAGGGTTAGTTGCTCTGTGCATGTTTTTCCCAGACATGTATTTGGGTTGCCAGGGCGGGCACAATGTTTTATTGCAATGTTCATACTACTATGACTGACAAAGTGAAACCAACAACCAAAGTGAAACTTTAATGAGAGAAGGTACGAAAACGGTGCAAGTGAGGAAATGCGGCGGGAAGATGACTACATCGAATGCAACACGCTAAAGTTCTGTCCAAAATCTCGTCCGCAGGACTACGGAAAAGTTGTCTACAGCTCCAGTGGTGACTGTTCTAATTTGCATACCAGCGAAAGGCTGTACAGAAACTGTAATTGCCGCTGGACATACCCACCGGTCTGCAAAACGGGTGCAAACGTCCCTCCCGAGCGCCCCTTTTGGATGCGTGAAGCATTTGCTCATATTCGCTCCGCTTTTTCTGCAGCCAAGCGCGGAGGGCCTCCACAGCTGCCACCATTAGTCGGCCAGCCGGGTAGGTGTCCCGCACTGCCGCCGTCTTGCGCTGTCTTACGCCGTCTGGCTCGCAGACTGGACTCAGAAATGCGGCTGGTGGCTGGACAACTCCGAGAGCGACTTCTGCTACCTGATGATCCGCCAGCCCACTAAGACCTGGCAGGAGGCGCAAGACGACTGCCAACGCCTCCAAGGGAACCTGCTCAGCATCACCGACGACCATGAGCAGACCTTCGTACGCGGTAGGCGGCCATGAATTGAAATATTGGCCATGAACAAGTTGTTGTTGTTATATGTTCATTTCGAACCTATTTAAAACATGAAAATAGGAAAATAAAACACCACTTTAAAGTGCCATATCTAAGTCACTGAAACAAACAACCCAAAACCGCCAACAACAAAGAATGCTCGAGTGTAGTCAGTCTGTGTGTAGTCAGTTTTGTCTTTTTTTTCCCCTCATACATGTTAAGGAACCAGTTTTTCGACACTTTTTTTGGAACACTTGTGTTTGCCCTATTTTCATGCTCATTTTCCAGACCATTCCATAATTTCACCCCACAAACGACGGTCATACCCTTACTTTTTATCGTTGTTAAGACTTTTCCACTCTGAAAATTCTCTTCCTTTCTCAGATGATAGCCACCATGCTTGCCTTTCCAGAAACAAATTTATACCTTTTATACCTTGCTGTGTACATATAATTTGAGCCGTCTTGTGTTTGATCACATCCCTGAGTGACAAAAGTTTGTCGGGTATTATAAAAAGTGCGTTTGTATGCTCCTTGTTATTTTTCCTATTGCTTGCCTTATTCGGTGTTACCCCGTATTTCCACGCAGTAGTTCAGATATGGCAGTATCTGGAGTCCGGACTGCTTCTTGCTTTCCTCAGAATTGCAATAACCTTTGACATTTTTGTTTTTACATGATTGATTAATGTGTGATTTCCAGCAGCTTTTTATTGTCAACAGTCACGCCCAGGAATTTTCTTTCAGAAACCCTTTCTTTCATACCATTGTCAATTTTCACTTCGATTTATACCTGACAAATAATTTTGTTGTTGGCAGTTTGGTTTTACATTAAACCACGTATTCATTTCTGTGGTGATTGTTGGTTTCCATAAGCTGCTGTAAATTGTCCCCAGCGCAATAGATGTTTGTATCATCATCATTTCATGATGTTGGATACACAAGTCGTTGAAGAGGACCAAGGGCAGAGGTTGTTCACCTGTTATGGGATACATGATCTCCAGACTTTTTACAAATTGCTGCCTGTTGCTTAAGTAGCTCCTCAGCCAGTCCATGATGCCATGATTTACTGGGTCAAATGCTTTTGGTTGATGATCTATTAAGATCCATTAGTGTCCTTCCGGAATCCATATTGACTGTCAGCTAAAAGCTTTTTTTTTTTTTTCTTCAATCTCGTTTTCTCGTTTTTCTGTGAACAGTTTTTTTTAATATATAGATCAGTTTTATCACACACACACACACACACACACATATATATGCAATATCCGCATTTTTTTGGTCAGATGCTGGTTGAGGTCTGATCCCTCAGCCGTCTACCCTGTTTCAGTAGCTCCAATTTGTGTTTGCAAACCGCACTGTTATTGCTGCTTTGGTTTTAATATTTCTCGATGGTCCCCCTGTCTAACTCAATTCCTTTTGAGCTGAGAAAGTCGATCACCCGGAGCTCAACGGATGACGCGTCCTCCTCACTCGGCTCCTCTTGATGATGTCGTTCATTCTGGTACAGGTTACATCAAGGCTCTGATGAAAGCATCCTCTCTGTGGTTGGGCGCCAATGTCGCCATCAGTGACGAAGGCAGCACGTGGGCTGACGGAGCCTCGTTCACTTACGTCCACTCGACTTCAGGTCTGTCGGAGACGGTTGTCTGCTGCAATTTGGAGGAACGGAGGAGCACTGAGATCTTCTCTCCCGCCCCCCAGGTACCCCCGATGGAAATTGTCTTTCCTTCCTCACTGGCAACGGCAACTGGCACTACGACTCGTGCAACAAGAAGAGAGGTTACGTCTGCAAGAAAAGAGGAAATGGTAAGTGAGAGGCAGCGCCCCACCGACTGTCATCGCCCCTTGACGTCTGTGCCTTGATGTCTCTTTTTCTTTCCTCTTGCAGTAAAGGCTACGCCGGCTCCTGAGTGTAAGTCGCCTTCGACTGCGTTGAAAACAATGACCCTGGAGTCACACCATGCCAACCAACAAATTCTGTCCTTTTTCGTTTTTATGAAGTACTCAGCCATGTGTTGAATGTTTTTTGCATCGTTTTACCTTGTACAACGGCACTTTGGTTGTTTCTGAAGCGCCAAGGTGAATGTTCCGGAATCCTTTCAAAATGTAAACGTCTCTGATGCCATTGGGCTAAGCTAACCAAGTCGAGTCCCGGATCTTCCAATTTGCCCGAGAAAATGTAGATTTGGCCAGCCGTGACCCGCAAATTGCCCTTTGCTCAAAATGGTGGACTGAAGGGCAAAAACAGGAGTGTGCTCTGATCTGTTCCCCAAATTGTGCCCTCAGCCAACAAGTGTGCTCCCGGGTGGCTCGAGCACGACTCCAGCTGCTACAAGAAGGAGGTGGTGACGCCCAACGGTTGGCTGGGGGCCTGGCACCACTGCGTCCGGATGGGCGGCGACCTGCTCTCCATCACCTCCTCGGCCGAGGAGGACTTTGTGAAGGGCACCATGGGCGAGGACACCCCCTTCTGGCTGGGACTCTCCAACCAGGTGAGACAGAAGCGCAAGCGGCCGTCGACTGCTGCGACAAGTGGGACTGTTGTTCTTTTTCCCCCCAGAAATGCGACAAGTTCTGGTGTCGCTTTGAAGACGGGAGCCAGAATCTGACCTGGTCCGATGGCGAGACAATGAATCACACCAACTGGGCCTCAAATCAACTCGAAAGGTAAGACGTAACTGCTGTTGTCAGGTGGAGGAGCCAATTTTGAAAAGGGCCATTTGGGGAAAGTGAAAAAAAAGAAAAGAAAAATGGGAAAATAATTGCTTGTGTCTTTTCTCCCGACAGCGCCGACGTTGCATCCTGCGCCTACGTCAACCAAGGGGGAAGGGGTGAGCCCGGCAAGTGGCGGTCTGGCTCCTGTCTTTCCTCGTTGGCCTACATGTGCAAACGGCCGCTGAGTAAGCCTGCACGTTTGTAATCAGGTTGACTTTGAAAAGAGAAAAGCTCCAACAGGTCTTTTTTTTTGTGCAGACTGCTCGAAGTGTAAGCCCAAGAGTGGTCCCGCTGTAGTGACGAGTGAGTTGCAGCACACTTATTTGCACTTGAACATCTTGTCATGGTCATGTTTTTCTTTGTGGACCCAGCCTCCGACTGCCACGAAAACACCTTCCACTATGGCCACTATTGTTATCATTACGAGAAGACGGTTAAAACCTTTGACGATGCCGAGAAGTTCTGTCTTGCCTGGGGAGGCCGCCTGGCTAGCGTCCACTCCAAGAAAGAGGCCCAATTTGTGTATGGTGAGCACCAAGAGGAACCGCCGCAGTCGTCATTTGACTGAAGCTCTTCTTGCCCTGAAGCTCGTGTTCTCCTTCCTTTCCTCAAGATCACTCGCAAACCTTACAATCTGCTTTCGTGGGACTCAAGAAGGAGGACGACGACTACGAGTGGAGTGACGGAACAACTTACGTAAGTGAAATGCCTTTGAAAAAGTCATTTTTCAAAATCTGAGCTGGCAAAGTCCAAATTTGAGTAGGATAAAAATAAAAGTGGACATAGGAGAAATGTTGCTCGAGGCTTCAAATTTTGGATTGTTTTGGAGGGGAAATGGGCAAAACTTGGGCGCGATTGCCGAGGAAGGGCGTTGGGAAGCCGAGCAGACAGAGTCCAACATGCTCATGTCGTCCGCAGGACTACAAGTGTAAAAATGACACCAAGGGGGACTGCGCGTTCCCAAATTCTGTTGGGGAGTTGAGTGCCAGCTCCTGCACAACGGAGCGGCCATTTGTCTGCAAAACAGGTGCAAACGCCCCTCCCGAGCGCTCCTTCTGCACACATCAAGCATTTGCTCATATTTGTAAACACCATTCCCCCCTCTTCCCCTACAGCCAAGCACGGAGGGGTTCCACAGCTGCCCTCATTAGTCGGCCAACCGGGTAGGTGTCCCGCACTGCCGCCGTCTTACGCTGTCTTGCGCCATCTTACGCCGTCTGGCTCGCAGAATGGACTGTTACATGCGGCTGGTGGCTGGACGACCCAATCAACGACTTCTGCTACCTGATGATCCGCCAGCCCACCAAGACTTGGAAGGAGGCGCAAGCCAACTGCCAACGCCTCCACGGGAACCTGCTCAGCATCACCGACCGCGATGAGCAGGTCTTTGTGCATGGTAGGCGGCCATTTGTTGGTGTCACGAATGAATGGATGGACGGATGGATGGACGGATGGATGAATGGATTGATGGATGAATGGATGAATGAATCGAACAAACGAATGAATGGTGTCGTTCCAAAATGCGCCTCATGGGCTCAATGAGCGGGTCAGTAAAGCGCATCTCTGGAAGATCCACCTAAGAGCACCCCAATCCACTGACTCTTTCAAAACCGGACTTAAAACTCACCTCTTTACTCTAGCATTTCCGTAATTCCTGTTCCCATATCCTGGTTGTCGTCCAGTTGTTTTATACTTGTCCTTGCTTTGTTTTCTTGTTTTTACTTGCCATGTAGCACTTTGAGATTCCTCCGAATGTAAAGTGCGTTATAAATATAATGTATTATTATTATTATTAGATCCTGTTCCACCTTTGCCTTGGGTCCACAGGTTACGTCAGGTCTCTGCCCTCTCTGTGGTTGGGCGCCGATGTCTCCACCACGGAAGATGACGCCCAATGGACTGACGGATCCCCGTTCACTTACAGCCACTCGAGTGCAGGTCGGTCTGAAAGCATGTCTGATGCTTGTCGGCTGCACTTTGGAGGAACGGCGCAGCGCTGAGATCTTGTCTCCCTCCCTCTAGGTGACCCCGAAGAGGGGAAGTGTCTTTCCTTATTCACTGACAGCGGCGCCTGGAAGCACGACACGTGCGACAAGAAGAGAAGCTACGTCTGCAAGAAGATGAAAAAAGGTGAGTAAGTTGTGATGCTCCGCTGGCCGTCATCGTGCATTGACGTCCGTCTGTGCCCTGACGTCCGTCTTTGCCCTGACGTTTGTCTTTGCCCCGACGTCCGTCTTTGCCCTGACGTCTGTCTTTGCCTTTCCTCTTGCAGGAGTGGCAGAACCTTTGCTGTCTTCTGACGGTAAGTAGCCTGACAAAATTAGTCACAAATTCTGTGCAATTGTTCTTATTTTATTAAGTACGCAAATGTACTTGAATGTTTTTCGCGTTGACTCGCATGTGGCAATGTTTGTTTCACAACCGTGCTTTATAAAGGTGATTTTTTTTTTTAGGGATCATTTAGAATTGTAAACGTCTCTGATGCCATTGGGCTAACCCAGTGCTTCTCAATTATTTTCTGTGATGCCCCCCCCTAGGGAGAAGAAAATATTTCGCGCACCCCCCCCTTCCATGTTATTAACATTAAAAAAAAACAAAAAATAAATAAAAAAAGATCAACTTACAATAAAGAATAACTTTATTATTAACATTGTTTTTAGTCTGTAACAGATCAAAGTGCATCACTGCCTGAAATTAAAAAATAAATTATAAGTATTCAAACTATAAACATTCTTGACCAACTGCCATTTTATGATGAAAAAAATACATCCATCTATCCATCCATTTTCTTTACCGCTTAGTCCCCACGGGGGTCGCGGGCGTGCTGGAGCCTATCCCAGCCGTCGTCGGGCAGTAGGCGGGGGACATCCTGAACCGGTTGCCAGCCAATCACAGGTCACACAGAAACAAACACCCATACGCACTCGCACTCACACCTAGGGACGATTTGGAGTGCTCAATCGGCCTACCAAGCATGTTTTTGGGATGTGGGAGGAAACCGGAGTGCCAGGAGAACCCCCACGCGGGCCCGGGGAGAACATGCAAACTCCACACAGGGAGGGCCGGAGGTGGAATCGAACCCGCACCCTCCTAGCTGTGAGGCGGACGTGCTACCCAGTGCGCCACCGAGCTGCAATACAAATAAATACAAAAAAAATAAAATAAAATAATAATAAACATACATAATATTAACAGCAATAAATAAGATTCAATTCAAAGTAATCAGCAACATTAACTCAGGAGCACAATATATAAAAGAATGTAACCTACAAAACAAAAATGAATAAAACAATTTGTGCTGTTCTTTAATCAAAATGAGGCAGCATTCCACGGCTGCAGGTAGTATCAGCTCTTCTGCAATGGTGTTTTTTTTTTTTGGTTTTTGTTTTGCACTGAGCAATATGGTACGCTGCTTTAAACGATGCTTACAGTGCTTGCTGATTGACTAAAGTAGCATTCACAAAGTGGGATGATTGTTGGCAACCCTGCTCAACATTTTTCCACGGTGTCCCACTGCACTTTTTTTCGCCTTCTCTGTGCTACCGCCACCTACTGCAGTGGATGTCTAATTACCCTTTCATCCAGTACAGCCAAAAGAAAAGCATGTTCCCTGGTGTCACACGCGCCCCCCTTGGTATCGCGCCGCACTGGGCTAACCTATCAAGTCGAGTCCCGGATCTTCCAATTTGCCCGAGAAAATGTAGATTTGGCCAACCGTGACCCGCAAATTAGCCTTTGCTCAAAATGGTGGACTGAAGGGCAAAAACAGGTGTGTGCTCTGATCTGTTCCCCAAATTTTGCCCTCAGCCAACAAGTGTGCTCCCGGGTGGCTCGAGCTCGACTCCAGCTGCTACAAGAAGGTGGTGAAGCCCAACGGTTGGCTGGGGGCCTGGCACCACTGCGTCTGGGAGGGCGGCGACCTGCTCTCCATCACCACCTCGGCCGAGGAGTACTTTGTGAAGGACACCATGGGCGAGGGCACCCGCTTCTGGCTGGGACTCTCCAACCAGGTGAGACGGAAGCGCAAGCAGTCGTGGACTCTGCAGCAACAACTGGAACCGTTTTCTTCCCCCCCCCCCCCCAGAAATGCGACGACGTCTGGTGTCGCTTTGAAGGTGGGAGCCAGAAGCTGACCTGGTCCGATGGCGAGACAATGAACCACACCAACTGGGCCTCAAATCAACTCGAAAGGTAAGCCGTAACAACTTTGCATGCTGTTGTCAGGCGGAGACGCGTAAAGGTTCTGGAACCAATTTTGAGAAGGACCACTCAAGGAAAATGCCTTTTTTTTTTATCTACCGACAGCGCCAACGTTTCGTCCTGCGCCTACGTCAACCAAGGGGGAAGGGGTGAGCCCGGCAACTGGAGGTCTGGCTCCTGTGATTCCTCGTTGGCCTACATGTGCAAACGGCCGCTGAGTAAGCCTCCACGTCTGCGGTCACTTTGCCGTTGAAAGGCGCAAACGGTCTTTTTTTTTTTTTGCAGGCTGCCCGAAGGGACGGACGTGTTCCCCCAAAGGTGGTCTTGCTGTAGTGGAGAGTGAGTTGCAGCACGCTTATTTGCACTTTAACCATGTGGTCATGGTTTCCTCCTCAATGTTCTCCATTGTGGCCTCAGCTTCCACCTGCGACACGGGCAACCTACTGTATGGCGATCATTGCTACTTTTACTCAAAGCTGTACAAAGATTGGGAGGATGCCGAGAAGTTCTGTGTTGCCCAGAAAGGCCACCTGGCTAGCGTCCACTCATGGCAAGAGGCTCAATTCGTGTTTGGTGAGCGCTAAGACGAACCGCCGCAGTCGTCGGTCCCACAAAGCTGCCGTCATTTAGCCGAAGCTCTTCTTGCCCTGAAGCTCTTGTTGTCCTTCCTTTCCTCAAGATCACTCGCAAAGCGTTTGGTTTTCTTGGCTGGGACTGAAGAAGAAAAGCAACGACTATGAGTATAGTGACGGAACAGCTTTTGTAAGTAAATTGTTGACGGACTTTGGAAAAGTCATTCTGCACGAGCTAGGTTGGGAAAGTTGAAATTTGAGCACAACAATTGCGCGGAGGAAGGGCGTTGGGAAGCCGAGAGTCCAACACCCTCATGTCGTCCGCAGGACTACAAGGTCTGGCAAGATGACACCACGAGGGACTGCGCATTCCCAAATTCTGTTGGGAAGATCGGCGGCAGCCCCTGCACAACGAAGCGGCCATTTGTCTGCAAAACAGGTGCAAAAATGTCCCTCCTGAGCGCTCCTTCATGCACTTGCTCATTCGCCCTCCTTTACCATGCAGCCAAGCGTGGAGGGCCTCGACAGCTGCCACCATTAGTCAGCCAACAGGGTAGGTGTCTCGCACTGCCGCCGTCTTCTACGCGGTCTTATGCTGTTTTGCCTTCCTGCGCCGTCTATCTCGCAGGCTGGACTGACAAATGCGGCTGGTGGCTGGACGACCCCTCGGACGACTTCTGCTACCTGATGATCCGCCAGCCCACCAAGACCTGGCAGGAGGCGCAAGCCGACTGCAAAGGCCGCCAAGGGAACCTGCTCAGCATCGCCGACTCGGACGAGCAGGGCTTCGTACGCGGTAGGAGGCCATGAATTAAAATATATTGGCCATAAACAAGTGGATCAATTCTTATTCTCCAACATGAAGCAAACGAGAAATAGAAGCTAAAGTAAATTGAAAAAGGCGTCATGTCTTCGTACGCGGTCTTCATACGGCCATGAATTTGCTAAGTCTTTGAGAAAAACCTTTTTTTCCTGCTACGCCTTCCTTTCCAACTCAAAACCTGATAAACCCGAGCGAGATATGGCCAGCGTTGCTCGGTTGTTGTTGTTTTTTTTGTTGTTTCACTCTCTGTTGCAGTCTTGTTAGCGCTTTGTCACGGCTGTGCCGCACCCATCAGGTTGTAGTGCAGAGTCAAGTGTGAGTCGTTTTGGAATAATCTTGCATGTTCTCCTTGGGATCCAAAGGTATCGCCAAGCTTCTGGCGATGAATGATGACGCCTCCCTGTGGTTGGGCGCCGACGCCTCCATCAAGCGTGACGGCGACAAGTGGACTGACGGATCCCCCTTCTCTTACCTCCGCTCGAGTGCAGGTCGGGCTGAGGCGGTTGTCAGCTGCACTTTGGAGGAACGGATGAGCGCTCAGATCTTGTTTGCCTCCCTCCCTCCAGGTGTCCCTGAAGGGGGGAAATGTCTTTTCATGCTCACTGGCAGCGGCGACTGGAAGCGCGACACGTGCGACAAGAAGAGAGGCTACGTCTGCAAGAAAAGAGGTAAGTGAGATGTGACGCCCCGCGGTGGACCGTCATCACGTGTCGACATCCACTTTCTGGTTCCCGCTTCTAGGAAAGACACATCAGCTGCCGCCACATGACGGTAAGTCGCCTTCAACGTCTGTGTAAAAAAAGACGGAGAGAAGTCAACGGTTGTGCTCTCACAGGCTACAAGAAGAAGCTTGTCTGCCAAGACGATTGGAAATCCCTCGAATGTCCCGATGAAAGAGTCATCCGCATACGGTCGGCTTTCCATGGACGGGAGCGTGGCGACGTCTGTCCGAGTGGCGGCGGATCACGCGGTAAGAATCCTCCAGTGGCATCGTTGTTTTTGGCTCGCTGTCCTGGAGCCGTTTCTGTCACGAGGTTTTCACACGCCGTCAGCGTTGGCGGTAACTCGTTTGTAACATATAACTCAATATAAAAATGCATGGACGTGTGAGCGATGGCAATAGAAAATGTTTATTTGACCTTTTCTTGAATAAAAATAGAAAACGATGAAAAAGAGCTAGGCCGGGCGCTTTTTGGATTCCTCTTTTTCTAATAGTCATTAACCATTAAAATCCCCTACGTCCTGTGACAAGTTGAAGTCAGTATGTAAGTGTGCGAATAAAATGCGCGTGAAATGGTGGTGTGTTGTCACTTGCAGATGACTGCAGGGTGGAAGGGGCTCTCCGTCACTTCAGAGGATTGTGTGACAACTATCAGATTTGCCCCATTTACCCCATTTCCCTTACGGTTACGGGCTCCTGCCCTGGTGTCTCCAAATACCTCCGCGTCGTCTACAGCTGTGAGAAGAAAGGTGGGCTTCACATCCTGACACTTGCCGATGATGTGCAAGGAAAGAATCCAACGGATCCCCAGATAGAGCGTCGGCTAGGAACGGGTGACCAGACATGAGAATGAATGAGCGAGCGTGCCTTCCACATTGTCTTTTTTTGTCTTTCCTCAGTGTGTCTTGATAGTCTGGGCATCGCTGACGGGAGAATCCCAGACTCCTCTTTTTCCGCCTCTTCCTCTGCGATCAATGCCAAACCTCACAAAGCGCGTCGGGGGGGCAGCGGTTGCTGGAGACCCTCCGAAATGTGTACGTAAAAACAAAAGTTGTGGTTTGGTATCCTGAGCAATGGAATTCCTTCCGCCCTCAGTCGGCAGCTGGATCCAGGTGAACCTCGGTCAGAACTTCAAGGTGACAGGCATTGAGACCCAGAGCTGTACATACCGATTGCAAAGTTCCAGCGTATTTGCGATGCAGTTCAGTATTGACGGAATGACTTGGTATGACCACCCAAAGCAGGTGAGTGGCCGCTGACTCTCGACTTTGTCGTCCAGGCTGCAGTCGTTCCTTGCAAACGCGTGTGTTTTGTTTCCAGCCTTCTGTGGGGACGTATATTCTAACCAGGCCCGTGTTCGCCCAGTACGTCCGCCTCCTGCCAAAGTTTTTGGGCCTACGCTTTGACGTCTTAGGGTGCACGTCTGACGACACCCCTCGCAGTGAGTACGACGTTTGGAGTGCAGTGAGAAACTAGCAAGAAACGGGCTTTGATTTTCCCTTCTGACCCACAGACATCTTATGCAGCAGCACAGCCGCCAACCTCGGCCTCAACGGTTCAATGACGTGAGTCGGACTTGATAAGACGTTTCTTGCCGAAAAGCCTCCTCCTTACTAGACAAACTACTTCCGCAGGGTGCGGTGCCCACTGGGCTGCGCCCAAGCCGGCTACAAGGTCTACGGAACACGGCTCTACGACCAAGTATGTTAATTACCGCACGACCTGCAAGCGGAGTTCTTGTTCTATGTCTGAGACGTTCTCTGAGTGCAGGACTCAAACATCTGCGCGGCCGCTATTCACTCGGGCATCATTGAGATTGGAGGAGATGTGACTTTGCTGAAGACACTGCCACAGAAAGCCTACAACGGCTCCACCTGTAACGGAATCACCTCAAAAGTGTGCGTGCTCCGCTTTCACTGGCGAGTCCACTTAAAGATGCCCGGCTCATTCTCACTTTACTGTCTGCAGATATGTTAACAAATTGGCTCCGTCTCCGTCTTACACTTTTGCTGACACGGGTGAGTAGAATGTCCAGAATAGAAAGCATTTCTTCACGTGACGCTATCTTGCACGCAGAGCCGAGATGCTTGGGACCTGACTGGGAGGAGTTTGCGGACTTCTGCTACAAACGTTTTGATGATACAAAGAAGTGGTACGACGCTCAACACTTCTGCAGGAGTCTCGATGCAGAGCTGGTGTCTATCCTCTCCGAGGCTGAGCGGGATTGGCAGCACGACCTCGTGAAGCTTGGTGCGTGCGCGCTAAGCGTCGCTCACATCGGCTCGATATCTGCCATATCTGGAAAACGAATGAGAGCTCTGTTGCCGTTTGTCCTCTGCAGCCCCTGGAAACACGACGTGGACCGGACTGAACGACCTGGTCAATCGCGGCAGATTCGTGTGGTCGGACCGCCAGAAGGTGACCTTCACAAACTGGGCTCCGGGAAAACCTACCGGCCTGATGGAGAATTGCGTGGCCACCTTGAGCCAGGTAGGTGCAGAAAAGATTGACCCGCTCGCCGAAGACAAGTTTAGATTTAAAATCGATCTCATTTTGACTTTCAGTCTGGCAAATGGAAGAAGATGTCCTGCATGGAATTAAACGGCTACGTGTGCAAGATGCCCACAGCGCGTTACACGCGGGATATAAAAGGCGCCAATGGAAGTTGCGAGTAATCATATGAATGCAATTGACCTTGCATGATCATTCTGCTTGGTTTACCATGCATTTTGATTGACTGATTGATTTACCATGCATTCTTATGATTGATTTACCATGCAGTAGTCATCTTGTTAGAGTTACCATGTGTTATTATTCTGTTTAAGTTACCATGCATTCTTCTTCTTGACTTAACGTGATATTATGATTTACCATGTGTTATTATTCTGTAAGTTACCATGCATTCTTCTTCTTCTTGACTTAACGTGATATTATGATTTACCATGCATTATTATTATTTTGTTCAATTTACCATGCATTATTATGATTGATGAACCATGCATTAGTCTTTTTGTTAGATTTACCATGTTATTATTCTGTTTAAGTTACCATGCATTCTTCTTTTTGACTTAACATGTGATATTATGATTTACCATGCATTATTATTATTTTGTTCAATTTACCATGCATTATTATGATTGATTAACCATGCATTCTTCTTCTTGACTTAACATGTGATATTATTTTGTTCAATTTAACATGTTATTATTCTCTTAGATTTACCATGCATTTTCATAATTGATTTCTTATATTTCATTTACTTACCATGCATTATTATTCCATCTGTCATGTTTAATTGACCCCAAAAAAACAATAAAATAATAAAGACAATTGGTGTCACCTGTTAACTCATTGAATAGTTTACTGTTTTGGACAGGGCAATTTTATAATCTGGTCAATTAGATCATACTTTATTACTCCTGATGTACGAGTATTAGTCAGACCTCCTCATGACGCCATTTTGGTGCATTTTTGCATGGCTCTTTGTAACAATTTGGAAAAAAAGATGTACTCTATTGCTTTTGTAACAATTTGGAAAAAAAGATGTACTCTATTGCTTTCCACCGCATGAAATCCATCCATTGTCCTGAAGTGCTTATCCTCACGAGGGTCACGGCTAGCCTATTCCAGCTGGGGGCACATCCTGAACTGGGTGCCAGGCAGTGGCAGGACCCACATCATTCCCATCACCCCCCTTCCAAAAAAAACAGAAAACAAGTAGGAGCGGTCAATCGGCCTATCATGAATGTTTTTGAAACGTGGGAGGAAACCTACGCATGCAAACGTGCAAACCCCACACGAGATGGCACTAAAGCCTGCGCTTAACGTACTGCACAAATCAAGCATTAGATATCAAAATCCCACCACACTAGTGTCATGTAAAAAAAAAAAAAAAAAAGTCAAGATGACAACCATGGAAACAAATTGATGGCATCATGACCCCTGACTGGTTCATGCAAAGATGTGCACTGCACTTTTGAAGCACTGAACCGAACTGACCCAAATTGCAACTAGGCTACGTAATATACATCTTTTTTTTTTTTTTTTTTCATGCTCACTGCGGTACCTCTTTTTATTTTTTGCTTTTGAAAGCTTTTGATTGTACAGACCATTAGTGGTAATGCTAGGATTGGACAAACCTTCACATATCATAATACAAGGGAAGCAAACTAACTCAAAACATACATTTAGCATACGCAAGCAGAAATAACAAATGGTCACATCATAAAGATCTAATTGCAGGCAAACAATACTATAAATATCATAAGCACACAATATAGTATAAAAGAACGTTCTTTTTGACAGCCTCTGTCTTGAGTGTCAGATGACGACGGATCCTTAATGCAGTGGACTTGAGCCACTGACAGATGGCGACATTTTGCTTCTTTAAACATACTTCCACATTTCCGATGCTCTCGACTTTTTAACTTGCAACAAAACCAGAATACTTGTAAGAAATACAAAGAACACATCGATCCATGGCCTTCTTGGTGCTTATTTTGGGCTTGATCTAGTTTCAAGGTAGAAGATTTCAAGCAACATATTGAGCTAAAGTTCGTCCTGCGTCAGTGGCATTCCAGGAGCTTGCAATACGCGACGCAATGCGGTGACGTCATCGCTAGACATTAAATGTCTCAGCTACAAAACCGTCGCAGCTCAAACGAACGTTTTTACGGCACAAACCAGCACAAACGAACGGTACTGTAAAGTGAAAAAAAGGGGGGGGGGGTTCCTTTTTCTTAACCAAATAAATGGTGTGCAGCGGTGACTTTTCCGCTGTCTGCGTGGTGGAGAAAAGTAGGACGATGCGTGGTTCCTTTTTCAGCTGAAAACACAGCGTATTTATTTAACAAACACACTGGCGCTAAACGCAACAACTTCTCCGTCAGTCAATCCCATACAACAATCCGCATGTCCGTTGTGACAGGACTTTCTTCCCCGGTAGCATCAATGTAGTGACGTCATTACCGTATATAACAACAAAAAGGTAAACAGAATTGGTACCTTAATACAGTGGTCCCCAACCACCGGGCCGCGGACCGGTACCGGTCCGTGGGTCACTTGGTACCGGGCCGCGGAGCCGCACAGGAAAAAAAAAAAAAATAATAATAATAATAATTTTTTTTTTTGTTTGTTTTTTCATTGACGATCAATTCATTCAGGTTAAGACGCTCGTCCCGGTCACGTGACATGTTTCCCCAGTCGAGCCCGCAAAGCTAGAAAAAATGAGTAAGAATTTATTTTGAAAAATATAAAAAATTTGGCGAATCTCTCCCAATTACATCTGTCGGTGCATCTGAAAAATAAGGACTCTTGACACAGGGCGCTCGTCTCGGTCACGTGACATGTCACCACAGTCAAGCCCGCGAGGCAAGCAAAAATGAGCAAGAAACAGAGAAGTTTGGAAAGCTTCTTCGGAAAGGGAAAAACGTCCA
Organism: Syngnathus acus; assembly: GCF_901709675.1. Lineage (NCBI taxonomy): Eukaryota > Metazoa > Chordata > Actinopteri > Syngnathiformes > Syngnathidae > Syngnathus > Syngnathus acus. The sequence goes on from NW_023590230.1 coordinate 127,450, forward strand.
ATGAGGACACTGAAGAAGAAGAGGCTACGACTTCTAAGAAAAGGAAAGCTGCATTTAAAAGAACATTTCTGGAGTCCTACTTAAAATATGGATTTATCGCCACAGGTGACTCTGACGCGCCAAGTGCACTCCGCATATGTGGCGAAAGGCTAGCTAACGAGGCAATGAAGCCTTCAAACCTGCTTCGGCACATGGAGACCAAGCATCCTGCATTTAAAGACAAACCTTAACCACTTCGGGTGTCATTGTCTCCGATTACGCCTAGATGGGAACGGCTCATTTCTGAGAAAAGAGCTCGGTGCTCCCACTAATTCAACGTTTTATTTTTATGTGGTTTATATTTGTTTTTATGCCAGTCGTATCATTTTATTTCATCCTATTTATATTTATAAATATTTAAATAATAAATATATAAATATATTTATTTATATAAAGGCCGGTCCGCGAAAATATTTCTGACACGTAACCGGTCCGTGGTGCAAAAAAGGTTGGGGACCACTGCCTTAATACACACAGTGAGTCTAAGGGCGGACATAAACAATAATACTTAACAGGTACCATTCTGGATCCATTTGCCAGTCAATGGGGGGAGGGTCGACGTCACGATCGAAATTAAATTCAAGTAATAGCAAGCGCCGTGGCCGTTTGTGTGTCTGCGCCCTCTTGTTGAAAGGCTTATCCGTCTATCCGTGGATTTTGGTTCTCTGCTGCTGTTGTTGTTGTTGTTGTTGTTTTTGTTGAATAACGATCGTCCGCAAAAACGACACTGGGTCCCCATTGTGACCTGCAGTGAAAATGAAAGAAATGTCACGTTTGTTTTCAAAATTTGCATTATTTATTCAACTGTTATTTCTTTTTTTTATGGACATTTATTGAGCGCGCAGCCATGCCACTCGAGACTTTCCAAGACATTTCATGTGGGGAATTTTGTCCCTAAGTGGATACTTTTTAGTTATTATCAATTTGACCAATAGTGAACAACTATGTGTCTGTGCTCTTGTAAAACAAACGTATCGTTGTGGAAGAAGCCTTGAACGTTCTGACGACTCCCCCGCAGCAAAGCCAAAGGAGTGTGATGAGTCCAAAGTCATTTTTCAATTTGTTCGCCATTGCGGTGTGGTGCTGTCACGTGTCTGCCCGTCGGAAGGAACGACTCGGCCCCGCCCCCTTGTTTCAGGCAACCTTGGACTCGCAACATAAGGAACAAGCAGCGGTGCCGTTTGTTTGTCTGCTCCCTCTTGTTGAAAACCGAGCCCCCTTGTTGCTTAATACTGATCAATTGCTTCCCATTGTGACCTGCAGTAAAAATGAAAGAAAATGTCACGTTGGTTTTCAAAATTTGCATTCTTTATTAAGTACATTGTCAATAGAATTGCCACTCGGTTCCATTTCACTCAATTGCAGGTTTCTCTGCACGGGTGGCAAATAAGTCACCCCCTTCTCCTCAAATCGAGTCACTTTGCTACAAAGTAGGATGAGCTGGCCAGTCTACACCGAGTGTTTACAAGCAATGCCGAAAGGAAAAGGCACGTTCACAGAGGAGTTGAATCAAAGATTCAATAAAAAATATGATACTTTTAATGATCCTATTTATATTATAGATATTATGAATAAAAAGTATTCTACATATGTTTTGTGCTTTTGCATTCGAGGCCTGCGAGGCTCAATTGGAGACGCTTTCCCTTCATTTCTCCCAGATTCATTTGCTCATCGTCTCCTCGTTCATTTTCATTCAAAAGCACGTCCGCTAAATGTATTTTCTCATGTTCTCTGAAAATCAACACGAATTCTGAGAGGCGTGAATGGAAAAGCTTCTGTAGTCTTGTGTATACTTGAACATAAATTGAGTGACACCTCATTGAATTCCAACTTTCATACTTGGATTTAATTATTTGTATTTACTGTTAAACGAGTTGACTGCTTTTCGCTGTTGTTCCCTTCCAGAACATTTACAAAGTCACAAAAACAAAAGGAATCAAAGGCTTTTTTTTTTTTTTTTTTTTTTTCCTTTTGGTTATGCACACACGCGCGCGCCACTCCCCACGTCGCTTGAGAGTGCTTTGAGATGACTACCTTCGAATGTGACGTTTTTGAAGTGTGGGCGTGGCCTGCCTTTGGCTCGGAGCAGGGTGGACCAAACGTTCATTTTTCCTCTGTACTTGAACCACTGGCTACTCGCAGTGAGGCGACTTATCATTTATTTTCTTCCGACTAGAATCGTTGCGACCCTCAGTGAGAGGGGGGATTTTCCTCCAACATGTGGGAAGAATTAAACCGTGTTCTTCTCCTGATTGGCATATATTGGGCATGTGCTTCAGGTAAGCAATTTGTATCTTTAGTCCATCGAAACAACAGTAAAGAGCTGGAATGTACTGTACTGTGAGTTAGCACGACTGCATCTGCTTCTATTCTAACATTACGGTGCCTGAGAGAAAAAAAATAATCATTGCAATGTCACACATTTGGACGACAAACACTTTGAGGAACTTTGAAGAATCCTCATTATTCGGACACTTTGATGTAGTTGCTGTGTACGTCAATTGTCCCGGACCGGACCTTTCTTGTTATCGAGGCTTGCCTTTATCATCATCATTTTCATCATTCATGTGGGAAGCTGTTGTGTCCGAACATCCGAGCAACGTGACTTTGAAATGACGAGCTAAAACCGTTGAGTCAAGTGTCTTTGCGTTTTCTTACGGCGGCAAACGAGCCCCGCTTGTGAATTTTAAGTGCGCACTGGCTGTCAGGATGACGTATTGAAGTTGAGCATATAACTTCAAAATATCCAATCTAAAATTGGCCCTTTTATTTTGGAAGCCGAATGTGTTTTTACTGGGCTTTTCCTTCCATCTCTTTTTTCCGTGTATACTTTTGTTTTTCTTTCGCTCTGTTATTTTTTATTTTTTCTATTTTTTTATTCCTAAAACATGGGCACGCTTGGAATTCAGGAGCGGCTGATTGGACTTTGTGACACTTAGATGAGTTGCACCGTTAGGGTTTAAGACACAGAATGACAATAAGACACAAGAAGAATAATAAATTATATATAATAATAATAATAATAATAATAATGATAATAGTGATCATAGTGATAATACTAGTTTAATAATAATAAAAGTAATACATTTATTATTATTAATAATGATAATGATAATAATAAATAAGAATAATCATTTCTTACACCCCTTTATACAATATATTATGCACAAGTGTATATAGACAAGATATTTCTTGGCGCCCCTATGATACGAATATTTTCATGATTTATATGAGCTAATTATAATGAATAATAATCAATCATTATTAGTCATTATTATTAATAGTTTCTTACAGTCCTTGATAGAGTATTAGCAATAATTTCTTACAGCCCCTTTATACAATAGATATTTCTTAGCACCTCTGTTATAAAAAAAATCATGGTTATTATGATCTAAATATAGATTATAATCATTATGTTATATTAATTGTAATTATATTATTAATAATACACCTTTGTGTCTGGTCTGTTATCATCACACACCAAAAAGTTGCAACACAGTTGTGCAGTTCATAATATCGCTGTGCATCATCAAAATGTGTCGGCATAATGTTTTCAAAGATTGCAAAATTGAGTAGGAGACTCTCAATGCGTGTTCATTTCTGCTAGTGAATCGCAAGGCGCATCTGAATAATTGCATTTGCCCCTCAGAGTCCATGCTTATTAGGATTGATTGATTGATTGATTGATTGATTGATTGATTGATTGATTGATTGAGCCCGCAGTTTAAAAGCCCTTCTTCTCCATGAAACAGTCAGGCCTGGCTTGTTTGGCTTTGTACTTTGATATAAGGAAGGGCGGGCGGGCGGTTGGTCTTCTTGAGCTAAGAAGGGGGGAGCGGTCCAACTGTTGCAACGTGTTCCATTCGATTGAGTTGCGTTGTGCTTTAGCACCCTCCAGTGGTGAAATGTGCGATGACCTGATTTGAGTTTAGCTCATTGGTCATCGATATGCCACACGTGCGTAACTGGTGGGTGGGGTATTTGCTGAGGTTGAAGATGATGATGATGATGGCATCTTTTAAGTGGAACAACTTGCACCATTGGTGGCTGACGACATACTTTTTGCCCCACTGTACATCTGAAGCTGAGTATCATCACTTTGGGGCCATTGTGTGCAATCCTTGGCAGGCGTAAGTGATGCTTTTATGCAAACAATCAGCAGCTCCACGTTGCTGCATGGCGCTGGCTGAACCCAAAAATGGAGGACAGGCATGTTTTTGGAAGGGGCCAAAGCGACAATGGGCGTTGGCCCCCCCCATCCCCCCTGACAGAATCCTCGTGCATTTGGTTGAGATGCCCCCAATGAAGAGCACAGAATAAAAACATGCAAGTGTTCCATCAGTGTGCTCTGATCTATCCGCCTGATCCCCAAATTGTGCCTTCAGCCAACAAGTGTCTTTCCGGGTGGCTCGAGCACGACTCCAGCTGCTACAAGAAGGTGGTGACGCCCAACGGTTGGTTGGGGGCCCGGCACCACTGCGTCTGGCAGGGCGGCGACCTGCTCTCCATCACCACCTCGGCCGAGGAGGACTTTGTGAAGCGCACCATGGGCAACACCCGCTTCTGGCTGGGACTCTCCAACCAGGTGAGACGGAAGCAGTCGTGGACTCTGCAGCGACAACTGGAACTGTTTTCTTCTTTCCCCCCCAGAAATGCGACGACGTCTGGTGTGGCTTTGAAGGCGGGAGCCAGAAGCTGATCTGGTCCGATGGTGAGACAACGACATACACCAACTGGACCTCAGACCAATTTAAAAGGTAAGAAGTCACATCTTCGCATGCTGTTGTCAGGCGGACACGCGTAAAGGTTCTGGAACCAATTTTGAGAACGAGCACTCAAGGAAAAATAGGAAAATGTTCCTTTTTATAATCTACCGACAGCGCCGACGTCGCGTCCTGCGCCTACGTCAACCAAGGAGTTAAGTTGTCGCCTGGGAAGTGGAGGTCTGGCTCCTGCGCTTCCTCGTTGGCCTACATGTGCAAACGGCCGCAGAGTAAGTCTGCACGTCCGTGGTCACGTTGCTGATGAAAGGTGAGATGCGCAAACGGGTCTTTTTTTGCAGGCTGCCCGGAGGGACGGACGTGTACCTTCAATAGTGTTACTGCTGTAATGAAGAGTGAGTTGCAGCACGCTTATTTGCGCTTTAACCATCTCGTCATGGTTTCCTCCTCAATGTTTTTCCTTGTGGCCTCAGCTTCCGACTGCGACGATGGCAACTTCCTTTATGGCGATGATTGCTATCTTTTTGACACGACGCATAGAAGTTGGGAGGAAGGCGAGAAGTTTTGTCTCGCCCGGCGAGGCCACCTGGCTAGCATACACTCTGAGCAAGATGCCCGATTCATTACTGGTGAGCACCGCCACAGTCGTCATTTGGCTGAAGCTCTTCTTGCCCTGAAGCTCTTGTTCTCCTTCCTTTCATCAAGATCACTCATATTACTATTCTACTTGGATGGGAGAAAAGAAGAAGGGCAACAACTACGGGTGGACTGACGGAACAGCTTCTGTAAGTGGATTGCTGAAGGCCTTTGGAAAAGTCATGTTGCAGGCATCCGTCTTGTCTCGAGGCATCGGGCAGCCGCTTACAAAGTATTGGCGATCTGATTTTAGAGAGGAGGCGGTTAAGATGATATATCATGGACGGTCTTTAGGTCTTCAGGGTTAGTTGCTTTGTGCACATTTTCCCCAGACATTTGGGTTGCCAGGGCGGGCACCATGTTTTATTGCAATGTTCATACTACTTTGACTGACAGGGTTAGTTGCTCTGTGCATGTTTTTCCCAGACATGTATTTGGGTTGCCAGGGCGGGCACAATGTTTTATGGCAATGTTCATACTACTTTGACTGACAGGGTTAGTTGCTCTGTGCATGTTTTTCCCAGACATGTATTTGGGTTGCCAGGGCGGGCACAATGTTTTATTGCAATGTTCATACTACTATGACTGACAAAGTGAAACCAACAACCAAAGTGAAACTTTAATGAGAGAAGGTACGAAAACGGTGCAAGTGAGGAAATGCGGCGGGAAGATGACTACATCGAATGCAACACGCTAAAGTTCTGTCCAAAATCTCGTCCGCAGGACTACGGAAAAGTTGTCTACAGCTCCAGTGGTGACTGTTCTAATTTGTATACCAGCGAAAGGCTGTACAGAAACTGTAATTGCCGCTGGACATACCCACCGGTCTGCAAAACAGGTGCAAACGTCCCTCCCGAGCGCCCCTTTTGGATGCGTGAAGCATTTGCTCATATTCGCTCCGCTTTTTCTGCAGCCAAGCGCGGAGGGCCTCCACAGCTGCCACCATTAGTCGGCCAGCCGGGTAGGTGTCCCGCACTGCCGCCGTCTTGCGCTGTCTTACGCCGTCTGGCTCGCAGACTGGACTCAGAAATGCGGCTGGTGGCTGGACAACTCCGAGAGCGACTTCTGCTACCTGATGATCCGCCAGCCCACTAAGACCTGGCAGGAGGCGCAAGACGACTGCCAACGCCTCCAAGGGAACCTGCTCAGCATCACCGACGACCATGAGCAGACCTTCGTACGCGGTAGGCGGCCATGAATTGAAATATTGGCCATGAACAAGTTGTTGTTGTTATATGTTCATTTCGAACCTATTTAAAACATGAAAATAGGAAATAAAACACCACTTTAAAGTGCCATATCTAAGTCACTGAAACAAACAACCCAAAACCGCCAACAACAAAGAATGCTCGAGTGTAGTCAGTCTGTGTGTAGTCAGTTTTGTCTTTTTTTTCCCCTCATACATGTTAAGGAACCAGTTTTTCGACACTTTTTTTGGAACACTTGTGTTTGCCCTATTTTCATGCTCATTTTCCAGACCATTCCATAATTTCACCCCACAAACGACGGTCATACCCTTACTTTTTATCGTTGTTAAGACTTTTCCACTCTGAAAATTCTCTTCCTTTCTCAGATGATAGCCACCATGCTTGCCTTTCCAGAAACAAATTTATACCTTTTATACCTTGCTGTGTACATATAATTTGAGCCGTCTTGTGTTTGATCACATCCCTGAGTGACAAAAGTTTGTCGGGTATTATAAAAAGTGCGTTTGTATGCTCCTTGTTATTTTTCCTATTGCTTGCCTTATTCGGTGTTACCCCGTATTTCCACGCAGTAGTTCAGATATGGCAGTATCTGGAGTCCGGACTGCTTCTTGCTTTCCTCAGAATTGCAATAACCTTTGACATTTTTGTTTTTACATGATTGATTAATGTGTGATTTCCAGCAGCTTTTTATTGTCAACAGTCACGCCCAGGAATTTTCTTTCAGAAACCCTTTCTTTCATACCATTGTCAATTTTCACTTCGATTTATACCTGACAAATAATTTTGTTGTTGGCAGTTTGGTTTTACATTAAACCACGTATTCATTTCTGTGGTGATTGTTGGTTTCCATAAGCTGCTGTAAATTGTCCCCAGCGCAATAGATGTTTGTATCATCATCATTTCATGATGTTGGATACACAAGTCGTTGAAGAGGACCAAGGGCAGAGGTTGTTCACCTGTTATGGGATACATGATCTCCAGACTTTTTACAAATTGCTGCCTGTTGCTTAAGTAGCTCCTCAGCCAGTCCATGATGCCATGATTTACTGGGTCAAATGCTTTTGGTTCATGATCTATTAAGATCCATTAGTGTCCTTCCGGAATCCATATTGACTGTCAGCTAAAAGCTTTTTTTTTTTTTCTTCAATCTCGTTTTCTCGTTTTTCTGTGAACAGTTTTTTTTAATATATAGATCAGTTTTATCACACACACACACACACACACACATATATATGCAATATCCGCATTTTTTTGGTCAGATGCTGGTTAGGTCTGATCCCTCAGCCGTCTACCCTGTTTCAGTAGCTCCAATTTGTGTTTGCAAACCGCACTGTTATTGCTGCTTTGGTTTTAATATTTCTCGATGGTCCCCCTGTCTAACTCAATTCCTTTTGAGCTGAGAAAGTCGATCACCCGGAGCTCAACGGATGACGCGTCCTCCTCACTCGGCTCCTCTTGATGATGTCGTTCATTCTGGTACAGGTTACATCAAGGCTCTGATGAAAGCATCCTCTCTGTGGTTGGGCGCCAATGTCGCCATCAGTGACGAAGGCAGCACGTGGGCTGACGGAGCCTCGTTCACTTACGTCCACTCGACTTCAGGTCTGTCGGAGACGGTTGTCTGCTGCAATTTGGAGGAACGGAGGAGCACTGAGATCTTCTCTCCCGCCCCCCAGGTACCCCCGATGGAAATTGTCTTTCCTTCCTCACTGGCAACGGCAACTGGCACTACGACTCGTGCAACAAGAAGAGAGGTTACGTCTGCAAGAAAAGAGGAAATGGTAAGTGAGAGGCAGCGCCCCACCGACTGTCATCGCTCCTTGACGTCTGTGCCTTGATGTCTCTTTTTCTTTCCTCTTGCAGTAAAGGCTACGCCGGCTCCTGAGTGTAAGTCGCCTTCGACTGCGTTGAAAACAATGACCCTGGAGTCACACCATGCCAACCAACAAATTCTGTCCTTTTTCGTTTTTATGAAGTACTCAGCCATGTGTTGAATGTTTTTTGCATCGTTTTACCTTGTACAACGGCACTTTGGTTGTTTCTGAAGCGCCAAGGTGAATGTTCCGGAATCCTTTCAAAATGTAAACGTCTCTGATGCCATTGGGCTAAGCTAACCAAGTCGAGTCCCGGATCTTCCAATTTGCCCGAGAAAATGTAGATTTGGCCAGCCGTGACCCGCAAATTGCCCTTTGCTCAAAATGGTGGACTGAAGGGCAAAAACAGGAGTGTGCTCTGATCTGTTCCCCAAATTGTGCCCTCAGCCAACAAGTGTGCTCCCGGGTGGCTCGAGCACGACTCCAGCTGCTACAAGAAGGAGGTGGTGACGCCCAACGGTTGGCTGGGGGCCTGGCACCACTGCGTCCGGATGGGCGGCGACCTGCTCTCCATCACCTCCTCGGCCGAGGAGGACTTTGTGAAGGGCACCATGGGCGAGGACACCCCCTTCTGGCTGGGACTCTCCAACCAGGTGAGACAGAAGCGCAAGCGGCCGTCGACTGCTGCGACAAGTGGGACTGTTGTTCTTTTTCCCCCCAGAAATGCGACAAGTTCTGGTGTCGCTTTGAAGACGGGAGCCAGAATCTGACCTGGTCCGATGGCGAGACAATGAATCACACCAACTGGGCCTCAAATCAACTCGAAAGGTAAGACGTAACTGCTGTTGTCAGGTGGAGGAGCCAATTTTGAAAAGGGCCATTTGGGGAAAGTGAAAAAAAAGAAAAGAAAAATGGGAAAATAATTGCTTGTGTCTTTCTCCCGACAGCGCCGACGTTGCATCCTGCGCCTACGTCAACCAAGGGGGAAGGGGTGAGCCCGGCAAGTGGCGGTCTGGCTCCTGTCTTTCCTCGTTGGCCTACATGTGCAAACGGCCGCTGAGTAAGCCTGCACGTTTGTAATCAGGTTGACTTTGAAAAGAGAAAAGCTTTGAAAAGGGAAAAGCTCCAACAGGTCTTTTTTTTTGTGCAGACTGCTCGAAGTGTAAGCCCAAGAGTGGTCCCGCTGTAGTGACGAGTGAGTTGCAGCACACTTATTTGCACTTGAACATCTTGTCATGGTCATGTTTTTCTTTGTGGACCCAGCCTCCGACTGCCACGAAAACACCTTCCACTATGGCCACTATTGTTATCATTACGAGAAGACGGTTAAAACCTTTGACGATGCCGAGAAGTTCTGTCTTGCCTGGGGAGGCCGCCTGGCTAGCGTCCACTCCAAGAAAGAGGCCCAATTTGTGTATGGTGAGCACCAAGAGGAACCGCCGCAGTCGTCATTTGACTGAAGCTCTTCTTGCCCTGAAGCTCGTGTTCTCCTTCCTTTCCTCAAGATCACTCGCAAACCTTACAATCTGCTTTCGTGGGACTCAAGAAGGAGGACGACGACTACGAGTGGAGTGACGGAACAACTTACGTAAGTGAAATGCCTTTGAAAAAGTCATTTTTCAAAATCTGAGCTGGCAAAGTCCAAATTTGAGTAGGATAAAAATAAAAGTGGACATAGGAGAAATGTTGCTCAAGGCTTCAAATTTTGGATTGTTTGGAGGGGAAATGGGCAAAACTTGGGCGCGATTGCCGAGGAAGGGCGTTGGGAAGCCGAGCAGACAGAGTCCAACATGCTCATGTCGTCCGCAGGACTACAAGTGTAAAAATGACACCAAGGGGGACTGCGCGTTCCCAAATTCTGTTGGGGAGTTGAGTGCCAGCTCCTGCACAACGGAGCGGCCATTTGTCTGCAAAACAGGTGCAAACGCCCCTCCCGAGCGCTCCTTCTGCACACATCAAGCATTTGCTCATATTTGTAAACACCATTCCCCCCTCTTCCCCTACAGCCAAGCACGGAGGGGTTCCACAGCTGCCCTCATTAGTCGGCCAACCGGGTAGGTGTCCCGCACTGCCGCCGTCTTACGCTGTCTTGCGCCATCTTACGCCGTCTGGCTCGCAGAATGGACTGTTACATGCGGCTGGTGGCTGGACGACCCAATCAACGACTTCTGCTACCTGATGATCCGCCAGCCCACCAAGACTTGGAAGGAGGCGCAAGCCAACTGCCAACGCCTCCACGGGAACCTGCTCAGCATCACCGACCGCGATGAGCAGGTCTTTGTGCATGGTAGGCGGCCATTTGTTGGTGTCACGAATGAATGGATGGACGGATGGATGGACGGATGGATGAATGGATTGATGGATGAATGGATGAATGAATCGAACAAACGAATGAATGGTGTCGTTCCAAAATGCGCCTCATGGGCTCAATGAGCGGGTCAGTAAAGCGCATCTCTGGAAGATCCACCTAAGAGCACCCCAATCCACTGACTCTTTCAAAACCGGACTTAAAACTCACCTCTTTACTCTAGCATTTCCGTAATTCCTGTTCCCATATCCTGGTTGTCGTCCAGTTGTTTTATACTTGTCCTTGCTTTGTTTTCTTGTTTTTACTTGCCATGTAGCACTTTGAGATTCCTCCGAATGTAAAGTGCGTTATAAATATAATGTATTATTATTATTATTAGATCCTGTTCCACCTTTGCCTTGGGTCCACAGGTTACGTCAGGTCTCTGCCCTCTCTGTGGTTGGGCGCCGATGTCTCCACCACGGAAGATGACGCCCAATGGACTGACGGATCCCCGTTCACTTACAGCCACTCGAGTGCAGGTCGGTCTGAAAGCATGTCTGATGCTTGTCGGCTGCACTTTGGAGGAACGGCGCAGCGCTGAGATCTTGTCTCCCTCCCTCTAGGTGACCCCGAAGAGGGGAAGTGTCTTTCCTTATTCACTGACAGCGGCGCCTGGAAGCACGACACGTGCGACAAGAAGAGAAGCTACGTCTGCAAGAAGATGAAAAAAGGTGAGTAAGTTGTGATGCTCCGCTGGCCGTCATCGTGCATTGACGTCCGTCTGTGCCCTGACGTCCGTCTTTGCCCTGACGTTTGTCTTTGCCCCGACGTCCGTCTTTGCCCTGACGTCTGTCTTTGCCTTTCCTCTTGCAGGAGTGGCAGAACCTTTGCTGTCTTCTGACGGTAAGTAGCCTGACAAAATTAGTCACAAATTCTGTGCAATTGTTCTTATTTTATTAAGTACGCAAATGTACTTGAATGTTTTTCGCGTTGACTCGCATGTGGCAATGTTTGTTTCACAACCGTGCTTTATAAAGGTGATTTTTTTTTTTAGGGATCATTTAGAATTGTAAACGTCTCTGATGCCATTGGGCTAACCCAGTGCTTCTCAATTATTTTCTGTGATGCCCCCCCCCTAGGGAGAAGAAAATATTTCGCGCACCCCCCCCTTCCATGTTATTAACATTAAAAAAAAACAAAAAATAAATAAAAAAAGATCAACTTACAATAAAGAATAACTTTATTATTAACATTGTTTTTAGTCTGTAACAGATCAAAGTGCATCACTGCCTGAAATTAAAAAATAAATTATAAGTATTCAAACTATAAACATTCTTGACCAACTGCCATTTTATGATGAAAAAAAATACATCCATCTATCCATCCATTTTCTTTACCGCTTAGTCCCCACGGGGGTCGCGGGCGTGCTGGAGCCTATCCCAGCCGTCGTCGGGCAGTAGGCGGGGGACATCCTGAACCGGTTGCCAGCCAATCACAGGTCACACAGAAACAAACACCCATACGCACTCGCACTCACACCTAGGGACGATTTGGAGTGCTCAATCGGCCTACCAAGCATGTTTTTGGGATGTGGGAGGAAACCGGAGTGCCAGGAGAACCCCCACGCGGGCCCCGTGGGAGAACATGCAAACTCCACACAGGGAGGGCCGGAGGTGGAATCGAACCCGCACCCTCCTAGCTGTGAGGCGGACGTGCTACCCAGTGCGCCACCGAGCTGCAATACAAATAAATACAAAAAAAATAAAATAAAATAATAATAAACATACATAATATTAACAGCAATAAATAAGATTCAATTCAAAGTAATCAGCAACATTAACTCAGGAGCACAATATATAAAAGAATGTAACCTACAAAACAAAAATGAATAAAACAATTTGTGCTGTTCTTTAATCAAAATGAGGCAGCATTCCACGGCTGCAGGTAGTATCAGCTCTTCTGCAATGGTGTTTTTTTTTTTTGGTTTTTGTTTTGCACTGAGCAATATGGTACGCTGCTTTAAACGATGCTTACAGTGCTTGCTGATTGACTAAAGTAACATTCACAAAGTGGGATGATTGTTGGCAACCCTGCTCAACATTTTTCCACGGTGTCCCACTGCACTTTTTTTCGCCTTCTCTGTGCTGTGTGTGCGAACGTTCCGTGCGCTCTCCACTGTAGAGCGGAGACTCCTTGCGCACACTCTTCCAGTGATACCGCCACCTACTGCAGTGGATGTCTAATTACCCTTTCATCCAGTACAGCCAAAAGAAAAGCATGTTCCCTGGTGTCACACGCGCCCCCCTTGGTATCGCGCCGCACTGGGCTAACCTATCAAGTCGAGTCCCGGATCTTCCAATTTGCCCGAGAAAATGTAGATTTGGCCAACCGTGACCCGCAAATTAGCCTTTGCTCAAAATGGTGGACTGAAGGGCAAAAACAGGTGTGTGCTCTGATCTGTTCCCCAAATTTTGCCCTCAGCCAACAAGTGTGCTCCCGGGTGGCTCGAGCTCGACTCCAGCTGCTACAAGAAGGTGGTGAAGCCCAACGGTTGGCTGGGGGCCTGGCACCACTGCGTCTGGGAGGGCGGCGACCTGCTCTCCATCACCACCTCGGCCGAGGAGTACTTTGTGAAGGACACCATGGGCGAGGGCACCCGCTTCTGGCTGGGACTCTCCAACCAGGTGAGACGGAAGCGCAAGCAGTCGTGGACTCTGCAGCAACAACTGGAACCGTTTTCTCTT